>NC_041385.1:30144385-30197345 GCF_002162155.2 Triticum dicoccoides | reverse complement strand
TGTAGGGCGCGCCCCCTATCTCGTGGGCCCCCTGGACCTCCACCGACCACAACTCCAACTCCATATATTTCGTCTCGCGGAGAAAAAAATCAGAGAGAAAGTTTCATCGCGTTTTACGACACGGAGCCGCTGCCAAGCCCTAATCTCTCTCGGGAGGGCTGATCTGGAGTCCGTTCGGGGCTCCGGAGAGGGGGATTCGTCGCCGTCGTCATCATCAACCATCCTCCATCACCAATTTCATGATGCTCACCACCGTGCGTGAGTAATTCCATCGTAGGCTTGCTGGACGGTGATGGGTTGGATGAGATTTACCATGTAATCAAGTTAGTTTTGTTAGGGTTTGATCCCTAATAACCACTATGTTCTGAGATTGATGTTGCTATGACTTTGCTATGCTTAATGCTTGTCACTAGGTCCCGAGTGCCATGATTTCAGATCTGAACCTATTATGTTTTCATGAATATATGTGTGTTCTTGATCCTATCTTGCAAGTCTATAGTCACCTATTATGTGTTATGATCCGACAACCCCGAAGTGACAATAATCGGGATACTTCTCGGTGATGACCATAGTTTGAGGAGTTCATGTATTCACTATGTGTTAATGCTCTTATCCGGTTCTCTATTAAAAGGAGGCCTTAATATCCCTTACTTTCCTCTAGGACCCCGCTGCCACGGGAGGGTAGGACAAAAGATGCCATGCAAGTTCTTTTCCATAAGCACGTATGACTATTTACGGAATACATGCCTACATTACATTGATGAACTGGAGCTAGTTCTGTGTCACCCTATGTTATAGCTATTACATGAGGAATCGCATCCGGCATAATTATCCATCACTAATCCATTGCCTACGAGCTTTTCACATATTGTTCTTCGCTTATTTACTTTTCCGTTGCTGCTGTTACAACTACTACAAAAACCAAAAAACATTTGTATTTACTTTTGCTACTGTTACCATTATTATCATACTACTTTGCTACTAAATACCTTGCTGCAGATACTAAGTTATCCAGGTGTAGTTGAATTGACAACTCAACTGCTAATACTCAAGAATATTCTTTGGATCCCCTTGTGTCGAATCAATAAATTTGGGTTGTAGTTCACCCTCGAAAGATGTTGTGATCCCCTACACTTGTGGGTTATCACGGTTCACATCTGAAGGGCACGTGGCAAGCATGCAACACCTTGGAAGTTGTTCCATGTTCCCACGCACGCCTGGATTGTCGGGGTGGTCGTTCCGAATTCTTCGGCTTTCAAGCAATAAGGATATAGCATTAAAAGCAGATATAAATGTTTGTCAGATTGACTTCAGCTGACAAGATCTCAGTGAAGACAATCGACAGTTATCAATATAATGCATATGATTTGGACAGATGGAGTTGAGGTAGAAGCATAGATAGGTTGGGGTCCTATCACATTCACTTAGATCAGAAGATTCAACAAGAAGTCATAGCTATAAGTGAATGCTGTAGAGGACAGAACACAAATATGTATATAATCCATATAAGACCAAATCAACAGGATGAAGATAAATATGAAGTTAAGTCAAGGATGAAGACAAATCAAGTACGAAGACTTTGCAATCATAACACTAAGGGAAACACTTCAAACAAAAGTTTGGTGGTGGCGTTACCCACCATATAGTAAGTATTAGACCCAGACACGTCGCATAATTATCGTGGCGCTCCGAAGTCAAATTCCGCATTAATGTATTCACACTTAGAGTGTATGTCTTCATTGATTGAAGATATACATTACTTTGTGTGTTGCACATCTAAGTCATCAAAATGCATAAGTGTTAGGATGTGTGTCCAATCATAGGACATTTGAGGATTCCAAGATATTTAGCTCACACCGCAACTTGCAAAACCTTTTCTCATCCAAGGGATTTGTGAAGATATCAGCCAATTGCTCTTCAGTGTTGACGTGAATGATATCAATATCTTCCTTCATGACATGATCTCTGAGAAAGTGATGATGAATTTCAATGTGCTTTGTCTTCGAGTGCTGAACGGGGTTGTTGGCAATCTTGATGGCACTTTCATTATCGCAGTAGAGTGGCACATTCTTCAGGTGGATAACATAGTCCTTGAGAGTTTGCTTCATCCAGAGAAGCTGAGCACAACAAGATCCAGTAGCAATGTATTCGGATTCAGAAGTGGAGAGAGATACACAGTTCTGTTTCTTTGAAGACCGGCAGACAACTGATCATCCCAGGAAGTGACATGTGCTTGATGTGGACTTGCGATCAACCTTGTCACCAGCATAATCAGCATCTGAGAATCCAACTAGATCAAACTCTGAGCCCTTTGGATACCATAATCCTAGTGTTGGGGTGTATGGCAAATATCGAAGAATTCGCTTCACGGCTAAGTAATGTGATTCCTTTGGTGCCGCTTGGAATCAGGCACACATTCAAACACTAAGCATTATATCTGGCCTAGATGCACATAAATAAGTAAAGAACCAATCATGGAACGGTATACCTTTTGATCGAACTCTTTACCATTGGCGTCAGGACCCAGATGACTTTTGGTTGGCATTTGCGTCGTATATCCTTTGCAGTCTTGCATTTTAAACTTCTTCAGGCAATCTTTGAGATATTTTTCTTGAGATATGAAGATGTCGTTGCGTTGCTGACGGATTTGGAGACCCAGGAAGAACTTCAGCTCGCCCATCATGGACATATGATATTGCTCTTACATCATGTGACCAAACTCATCACTGTATTTCTTGTTAGTGCAGCCGAAGATAATGTCATCCACATAGATTTGGCACACAAACAGTTCACCATCATATGTCTTCGTGAAGAGGTAGGATCTAGTGAACCAGGTTTGAAGCCTTTGCTCTCCAGGAAGTCTTTGAGTGTGTCATGCCAAGAACGAGGGGCTTGTTTGAGGCCATACAATGCCTTGTTGAGCATGTATACCATATCAGGATGTTTTGGATCTTCAAAGCCAGGAGGTTGTGCAACATATACTTCTTCTTGAATCTTTCCATTGAGAAAGGTACTCTTCACATCCATTTGATACAGAAGGTTGTTGTGATGATTTGCATAGGCTAGCAGTATGCAAATGGCTTCAAGCCTAGCCACCGAAGCAAATGTTTCATCGAAGTCAATACCTTCCACTTGAGTGTATCCTTGTGCAACAAGACGAGCGTTGTTTCTGACAACTCGACCATGCTCATCTTGCTTTTGTGATATATCCATTTGGTGCCAATGATATTGTGCTTACGAGGATCAGGACGCTTGACCAATTCCCACACATTGTTCAGCTCGAACTGTTGAAGCTCTTCTTGCATGGCTTGAATCCATTCAGGTTCCATGAAGGCTTCAACAACTTTCTTGGGTTCAGAGATTGAGACGAATGCAAAATGCCCACAGAAGTTTGTTAGCTGAGTTGCTCTTTGTGTTGCTCTTGAACGAGTGAGTGGACCAGGTGCATTGATGTATTCTATTATCTTCTCCAATCTGTACTTCATTTGCAACATGAGGGTGAACAGGACAAAGATTTTGCTCTTGCTGATCAATGTCATCATTTGGAGGGTTGTTTTCAGGCTGAGCATTGTCTTCGGGTTGATTAGGTGTAGAAATGACCAGTTCCTCTTCAGTCTGAGCCTTAGAAGGTATGATCTCTCCAATTCCCATTTGCTTGATTGATTCACTAGGAGGTACTTCATCTAGCACATTTGGCAAGTGCTCTCTTTGCGAGCCGTTAGTCTCATCGAACCGCACATCCACAGTTTCAACCACTTTATAGTGAAATAGGTTGAAGACTCTGTAGAAGTGGGAATCCTTTCCGTAACCAAGCATAAAACCTTCATGTGCTTTCGGTGCAAATTTTGAAGTGTGATGTGGATCCTTGATCCAGCACCTATCACCAAATACTCTGAAGTAACTGGCATTTGGCTTCTTACCAGTTAGGAGTTCATAGGATGTTTTCTTCAGAAACTTATGAAGATAAACACGGTTGATGACGTGGCATGCAGTGTCAATGGCTTCAGGCCAGAACTTTCATGGAGTCTTATACTCATCAAGCATCATTCGAGCTATCTCAATAAGGGTTCTGTTCTTGCGCTCCATGATGCCATTTTGCTGAGGTGTGTAAGGAGCAGAGAACTCATGAGTAATGCCCAAAGTATCCAGATAAAGGTCGAGGACGGTGTTCTTGAACTCAGTGCCGTTGTCACTTCTGATATGCTTGATTTTGACGACATAGTTTGTAATGGCACGATTGGCAAAGCATTTGAAGACATCGTGCACTTTATTCTTGTAGAGGATTATATGCACCCAAGTATATCTAGAGTAATCATCAACAATGACAAAGCCATAGAGGCAAGCAGTGGCATTGAGAGTAGAGTAGTGAGTAGGGCCAAATAAGTCCATGTGTAGCAGCTCGAAGGGTTGAGATGTAGTCATGATTGTCTTCGAGGGATGCTTGGCTCTAGTCATCTTTCCAGCTTCGCAGGCACCACACAAATGATCCTTCTTGAACTTGACGCCTTCGATGCCCACGACATGCTTCTTCTTCGTGAGAGTGTGCAAGTTCCTCATGCAAGCACGTCCTAGCCTTCGATGCCAAAGCCAACACTCTGAAGCTTTTGCTCGAAGACATACGGTCATCTGCGGTCCTGCTGAGAAATCTACCATATACAGATCATCTTTCTGATACCCTTCAAAGACTAGAGACTTGTCAGATTCCATCAGTACAAGGCAATGATATTTTCCAAATAGCACAATCATGTTTAAGTCACAAAGCATTGAGACGTACATTAAGTTGAAACGAAGGGATTCAACAAGCATCACTTTATCCATGTGCTGATCCCTTGATATTGCAACTCCACCTTGACCCAATACCTTGCTTTTACCAGTGTCAGCAAATGTGATGTGACTCTTGTCTGATGGACGTAGCGTTGAATCCATCAGAAGACTTCAATCGCCAGTCATGTGGTTACTGCATCCACTGTCCACAATCCATTCTGAAGTACGAGGTGTCATAGCCTACAGTGCAGTTTGGGGATAGGCTTCACCAAGTGAGTTGTGAAGCAAAAACATTTGTCGAACATGTGGAACATGGAAATTCAGATCTTGGTTAGGATAGATAGGATGAGTGTCAAGGAATCTCGGAACAAAATACATAGTAAGACCATTTGGGCATTTTATCTTGCGCCCCACAAGATTTTTAAGGTCCCCAGCATTAGTATCGGACGCCTTTGATTTCCGGCTGGAGACCTTTCCCTGCAAAAGAGAGTTAAGTTTTCTTAAGCACCCACATTTTCAGGGGTGGCTTAGAAGCAATGAGTCTAAGTGCAGCATCTGAGAACTTCGGCTTTGGAGCCCTAGTAAATAGCCTTGCAGGAGGTGAATAATACTCATAGGAATAAGCAGAAAAGTTCTTTGTTCTATGAACATAGCGGTTTGAGGAAACACGCTCATATTCATGGGTCTGAGTATGATTTCCCTACAAAACATTGATGTTAGGGTGACTCAGATGAGTCTCCGTCTGTATGAAGCTATTGGACCATATGAAGCCTTTGGTATGGGGTTTGTCTTCTTCACAGGTGGTGTCATGATGACATTCTCTAGAAGATTCTCAAGACAGCTTTTGGGTACCCATATCTTCTTCATAGGTGGCCCATTCCTGCAGTTAGTACCAATATACCTGGTGTCGGTGTCAAAACCGGCGGATCTCGGGTAGGGGGTCCCGAACTGTGCGTCTAGGCGGATGGTAACAGGAGACAAGGGACACAATGTTTTACCCAGGTTCGGGCCCTCTTGATGGAGGTAAAACCCTACGTCCTGCTTGATTAATATTGATTATGTGTGTTACAAGAGTGGATCTACCACGAGATCAAGGAGGCTAAACCCTAGAAGCTAGCCTATGGTATGATTGTTGTTCATCCTATGGACTAAAGCCATCCGGTTTATATAGACACCGGAGAGGGCTAGGGTTACACAAAGTCGGTTACAATGGTAGGAGATCTACATATCCGTATCGCCAAGCTTGCCTTCCACGCCAAGGAAAGTCCCATCCGGACACGGGACGAAGTCTTCAATCTTGTATCTTCATAGTCTTGGAGTCCGACCGATGATGATAGTTCGGCTATCCGGACACCCCCTAGTCCGAAACTCCCTCAGTAGCCCCTGAACCAAGCTTCAATGATGACGAGTCCGGCGCTCATGTTGTCTTCGGCATTGCAAGGTGGGTTCTTCTTTCGAATAATTTATAGAAGATTGTGAACATCAGGATAGTTTCCGGCTCTGCAAAATAAATTCCACGTACCACCGTAGAGAGAATAACATTACACAAGCTCAATCTGCTGACGTATTTTGTGGCGTGACGTCACACCACTTCCAAGCCTTTACTCAAATTGTTTTTATTGTTCCATCTCCGCACGTTTAGAGAAGCGGTTTCCTTGGCACGTCTTGTCGAAGTAGAGATCGTGTTCCCCTTATTCCGGGATTCCCATCAATACGGACGTGCGTAACCCAACCGCGCCCGTTGCCACGCCCCCTCCATCGAAGGCGGGTTCCAAACGGTAACGGGGACGGCTCTTGGTATTCTCCCTCTTTATAATGAGACCAAGGCCCGTTCCTTTCCTTCAATCCTCTATCGAATCTGCCCCTTGCCCCGAGTTCCAACACCCAGGGCTCCATATTTGGGTACCTTCGATCTTCGACAATGTTCGGCCCCGACCTACGAGGCCGGTGGATGCCCTCCTCCCTCACGGAAGAGGACGTGCTAAAGCTAAGAGACACCAGGTACTTAACCTACAAGATTTCGCATAGGCTGCCTGCCCGAGGGCAAGTTAGTCCTACTCCCGAGCTTGGCGAGAGCGTCGTGTTCGTGTCTCACCTCCGTCGGGGTTTAGGCTTCCCGACGGATCCCTTCATGAGGGGGCTCATGTTTTACTATGGGCTGGAATTCCATGACTTGGCTCTGGAGTCTATCCTCCACATCTCATCATTCATTGTCGTCTGCGAAGCCTTCCTCCGCACTACCCCTCACTTTGGCTTGTGGCTCAAAACCTTCAACGTGGAGCCGAAGATGATTGAGGGGCGTCAGGCAGAGTGCGGAGGGGCGGTTATAAGTAAGAGGGCCGATGCTCCATGGCCCGAGGGCTCCTTTCAGGAGGAGCTCGGCTTGTGGCAACAGGAGTGGTTCTATATCACTGCTCCCAGGGGCAGCAGGCAGAGGCTGCCGCTCGTCTTCCGCTCAGGCCCTCCACAGCGGCTGACGTCATGGGTCAACAAGGGGCGCGACTGGGGGCTGTCCAAGGACGTTCCTCTGTTGCAGGACCGGATTCAAGGCCTCCAAGAAAGGGAGATCAATCTGGCCGTAGTGGTACAGGTTATGTTGATCCGGCGCCTACTGCCCTGCAGACGTCGCCCCCTCCGCCTGTGGGAATTTAATCCGGAGGGGCCACGAGCTCTTCAACACTTCATGGGTTTGACACCCACGGAGATGTACAAACTGTTCTTCGGATCGCAAGAGATACGTCCGAAATTGACCGAGGATGCTGGCCTAAGCTGCAATCGCCCGGATACTCAAGTAAGTAGCCTTGTGTCCGTACACATCGTCCATTTATTTACTGTGGGTTTGCCTTTTAACCAGCTATCCTTTGGACAGGAGTGGATAGCGCAAGCAAAACTGATATGGTGTCCGGCCCCCCTCCCTAAGAGCACGCAGGATCTCGTGTTAATCAAGATGTTAGAGGTTTCACCTTCGGAGGAGGGCAAAGGAGGACACAAGGGATCTACCACCTCAGCCACGGAGGCTTTCAGTAAGGGAGGAATCGAGAGTCCCTCCTTCTAGGGAGAGAAGAGGACCGCTTCCGAAGACCCCGAGGTCAAGGCCTCAAAGCGGGGAAAGAAATCTATACCGAAAGGTCCCGCGCCGGGAAGAGCCCCGGCCGAACTGTCTCCTCGGAGGAATCAACCCTCTAGCGAGCCGTAAGTAAAAAGGGGGAATTTTGTAATAGTGGACATCCCTGTTTAATTCTTAAGGGTAACCGAAGTTTTCACCTTGTAGTTCGGATCTCAGCCCATCTCAGCACAGCTCATCTTCGGGAGACCTTCGTCCGGAGATGATGGAGAGCGAAACGCCTCCATCTGCCGCCCCATCTTGCGAGGCGGACGACCCTGAGGTGTCGTCGCGGAGGGTCTCCCCGAGTCCGGCGGGGGCAGAGAGTTCGGCACCCATTGGAGTACAGCCGGTGGAGCTGCAGGATTTGCTTAAGAGGGCGTCCATCTCAGAAGATCACCGCACATTAATGGGTATGGTGATTGAGAGGATCTCGTCCGCCGAAAGCGGGTTGTGTGAGGCCGTCGGAAGTTTGCTGGCGGGATTTGAGGTACGCAAAAAATGACATACCTTTTGACAGTTTTGCACATGAAGTGTGCCCTGTATAGATAGTAGCCCCTGAGACTTGGTATGCTGTCGAAAGCGGCAGCGTGCCGAGGATCATAATCTCAGTTATAGATTGTCGCCTTTCCTATGCAGGTGGCGGAACGTTCGGTGGCCAGCCGGACTGATGGATTTGCCGAGCTGAAGAGGCAACTCGACGTTGCCGATGCGGACATCTCGCTGGTCAATAAACGACTCGATGAGTCACAAGGTATGCAGTTGCTCTGCGGTCGCCTAGTAAGGGAGCTGATGCCCATTCCTTACAATTTGTATGCCTGATGCAGATAGTGCTGCTGCTGTGGAAGGCCTTCGAGCAGAACTTGCTCCGGCCAAGGAGCAAGCCAGAAAAAGCAAGGCGGCTGCCTCGACGGTAGCGGAAGAGCTAGAAGCCGAGAAGGCTGCTCACTGCCGAAGCAGGGAGGAGATGGCCGGAATGGCCAAGAAATTAAAAGTTGCTACCGACCGCCTGGAGGTTCTTGAAGGAGAACACCGAGTGGAGCAAGAGGACCTGAAGAAGGCCGACGCCGAAGCCAAGGATGCCCGTAGTGCGATGCGGGCTATGAAGGAGGAACTGCGTCAGGTCGGAGCCATTGTGGCTGGAAAGCCCTTTATGCTGCGTAGGAAGTTCACGGATCCGAAGTATGCTCAGCTGGGCCGATTGTACGGTGCGGAGGATCCTTATCTGGACTTGGCGGCGAGTGCAGCAGACGCAGTCATGCACTTTTGAAGCCAGGAGGATCATGAGATGGAAGAGCTTTTCTGGTCTCAATTCCATAGTCCGGAGCGTCCACTTCCGTTGAGTGATCGGCTGGTTGAGTGGGCTGAGCTGAATAGATTGTCCGGACTTGCCATGACGGATGTGGTTGCTCATCTGTGGCCGAAAAGGCCCAAGCCTAAGAGTTATTTTGGCTTGTTGCAGCAATTCCTTGGGGCGGTGCCGCGTATTGGGGCGATGAAGCGGTCAACATGCATAGAAGGTGCACGGATGGCTCTCGCCCGTGGTAAGACATACTAGGCGGAGATGGATGCCACCGCTGTTGCATCCCGGGGTTCCGACAAAAGCCGATTCCCCACCGAGCACTATTTTGAGGAAGTCCTGCAGGGCGCTCGTATAATAGGGTCACAGTGCTCGAAAGATGTTATTTTTGAATGACATGTATGATTTCTGAGATCATGTTTATAATGCAATAACTTTTTATACTTGTGTGTTCAAGTATTGAACTATCTCCTGTGCGGCCGTATATGTATGAATAACCTGAAAGTTGCAGTCTTTGGCTTCAGCCCCCACGCACATGGTGCGGGGGTGTTTGCAAAAAGAAAAGCGATTTTTCACACTTAATCCAACGTCTTGGTCCTTTTAGGGAGGTGATAGCGTAGCAAACTGGGCAACCGGACTATAATGCTTTATCACTTTCACTTAGCCATAGGAGCTCGAATGTGGGGCTACTATATAGCCCCTAGCGGCACCGCTCCTCTCCGAACTTCGGGGCGCGTATGTGCCTGACCGGGAAGCGGTCCTTCGTCAAAGCGGAGGAATTCTAAACATTCCAATGGTCGATCGAGTGGTTGACCAGTCTCTCGCTATATCATGACAGTCAGTTTTCGGCTTTCTCTACTGAGGTGCTTGCCCGGCCGAACCGGGGCACAATCGCAGTAGTTCTCCTGGTCCCGCGTTAGCCGATGATACGGAACGTAAGGCAGCAAAACACAGGAGCCGGGCAAACCCAACATTTGACCAAAGACATGATTCAGAGCTGATGCATATAAGGCCTAACTCGAGACGCCGAACACTCCCTGAGGTGTTCGGTCTTTATGATACCGGGCAGAACAATGCCCTAAGCCCCTAGTGTACAGGTTCAGGCGTGAACTTCTGACGCGGCCGATACCAAAACGCCAGCCTCCTCCTCGGTTATGGTAGGAAACCAGGGGATGTGTATCAACAAGAGACAGTAAGAAAGGTTGACGCAGGGTCATAATCTGAAAAGAATCCTTGCAATGGGTCCCTGCTGCACGTCTGCGCCTGTGTCTCCATTGTGTTGTATCCTGGACGGGTGTAGCACGTGCTTCATCTGTAAAAGAGAAGAACTTAGTTTCCAAGAAATATCGTGCAGAGGGTGTATAAAAATAGAAGAAAAGGAAGAAGATTGAGCTTTATTGGCTCTCATCATTTATACACGCAGCCCCTTATAAAGGGGATATGCGGCTGGGAAGCCCCTTGCCGGACTCGCCTAACCATGTCCGAGGTCTGAATGACCTGTTTTAGGGGTTTTGACCCGCAAGGTCTGATTAGTGTGTGGCTGTCGAGGCAGTCTCACGTTCTCCGTGGTCGAGGAGCACTCGGAGTTACTTTTTAATGAAATTGTGCCGCGTTGATCGGGCATTTTTAAGCGTAAAAAACGCGTAATGTGGTATTGCGTTAGGGCTGGCGAAAGCTGCACGCCCCAGTAGTGCTTAAGGGCTACTGTTTGAATAGGGCGATGGATAGTGAGCTTTTCGCGACGGAGGTTGTCGGATGAACCGAACACAACCTCTAGTGGTACAGAGCCTGTATAATTGGCTTAAAGGCCTGGCGTCACTCCTTTGAAGGAAGTGCTGCTATGGCGAATTTTAGTATGGTCTATCCCCATTCTGCGGGCGGTGTCCTGGTATTGCAGGTGCCGCGCTGTCTTTTCGTGTTATCACATGAAGTGAGTTCACTTTTTTGACTTCTAGTGGGAAAGTCTTCTGTTTTCCGGAGTGCTGCTTTTGGGTTTCGTCACTTTCGCTTGGTGTGTCGAGCCCCTCGTGTTCGGCATTAAGTCGGCCGGACTGTTTGAAGACCCAACAATCTCTGTGGGTATGGTTTGCAGGCTTCCCGGAGGTACCATGTATTTGACATAGTCTGTCCAGAATCTTATTTAGGTTGGATAACTCGTCACTGTTGTCCTTGAGGGGCAGTGTTTTGTTGTTCGGCCGAGAGCTTTTGAATCCGGCATTGACCGCCGTACTATTCGGGCCATTTTCCTTATTCCGGCGCTGATCTTTGCTGCGTCGTGATTTCCCATTTCCATCCCTAACTTCGGATGTACTCGGGTCGCTGGTGCTGCACCTAGCCAGCCAGCTGTCTTCCCGCATGCAAAAGCGGGTCATGAGGCTTGTTAGTGCGGCCATTGTTCTTGGTTTTTCCTGGCCGAGGTGTTTGGCAAGCCATTCGTCTCGGACGTTCTGTTTAAAGGCTGCTAAGGCTTCAGCGTCCGGACAGTCGACTATTTGGTTCTTTTTAGTGAGGAACCTGTTCCAGAATTTGCATGCTGATTCTCCGGGCTGTTGAGTTATGTGACTTAAATCGTATGCATCCGGAGGACGGACATAGGTCCCCTGAAAAATTGCTCGAAACGCATCCTCAAGCTCTTCCCAACTTCCAATGGTATTTTCTGGGAGGCTTTTAAGCCAATGCCGAGCTGGCCCTTTGATCTTGAGGGGTAGGTATTTTATGGCATGGAGATCGTCTCCTCTGGCCATATGTATGTGTAGGATGTAATCCTCAATCCAGACTCCGGGGTCTGTTGTTCCGTCATATGCTTCTATGTTTACGGGTTTGAATCCCGCTGGAAATCCATGATCCAGTACCTCATTGGTGAAACATAGTGGGTGTGCGGCGCCCCTGTATTTGGGTGTGCCGTTGTCTTCAAATGCTCGGCGGGTTATGTTGCTTCCTGGAGTCGTCTTTTTTGGCCCATAAATAGACCTGACTGGATCGTCCTCTTTCCGAGGGTCTTTATGCTGATCGTGTGCCGGCTTGTGTGCGGCGCCTCTTGTTGCTCTTGGCCTGTCATCTGGTCGTCTATCCGGCCAGGCGGCTTCTTTCTTTTTTGACTACGGGGGCTCTAAGGCCTCCTCGTCAAATTCGGGCAACAGCTTGCGCTCCGGGTAGCTCTTTGTCTGGTGACTAGCGCCATGTTTATGTGCGCTGTTGAGTACTTTGCTCCATCTCATTCTAAGTGCGTCCTCCGCTGTTTTGAGCTTCCGCTTTTGCTTCTTCAAACTTCTTGCAGTGGGGACGAGCCGTTTATGAAGATTCGTATGCTCTGGTGATGTGAGATCATCTTCGCCGGGGATGGGTTGTTTCTCCAGTTCATGTCCGGCTGGCTGCTTGTTGACATGTGTGTCGTCCACCGCTTCGCCCTGCTCTAGGGTCGGGTGTGCCGTTTTTATCGAGGCCGGTCTTCGGGCGGCGCTTGCGTCGCCGTTTTGGTTGTTTGTTGGGGGAGTTGTCCTTCGCCACGTCCTGTTTTTCCTCATTATCGCTTCCTTTTGGTGTATCCACCATGTATACGTCGTGAGTTGGGGTGGCTTTCCCGTGCCCGGTAGGCGCTGGTTCTTGATCGTCTCCGGCATTGTCGTCCATACCGTCGATGTTTTCGGAGTCATGGTTTAGCATGTCGGTTAGATCGTCGACAGTGGCTATTAATTGGGTGGTGGGTGGGCTTTGAATTTCTTCGTCGTCTGCATCCCAACTGTCCTGGCCGTAGTCCGGCCAGGGCTCTCCTGATAAAGAGAGATACTTTAGCGAACTTAAGATGTCGCCGAAAGGTGAGCGTTGAAAGATGTCCGCTGCAGTGAACTCCATGATCGGCGCCCAATCGGATTCGATCGGAGGGGGCGCGAGAGGTTCGGAGTCCCGCAAGGAGTCCGGCGCCTCGGAGTCACGGGCTTCATGAGGGACAAGGTCATTGTTCGGCTCTATCGCCGTAGAGGTTGCAGCCCCCGAGGCGGTGTCTAGCCATCCGTCCTCGATCTGCGCAGCCGGCTCCGAATTGAAGATCGGAGCGGGTTCGAGTGCGGCCTCCAGGGTACTGTCTAGCTGTAGAGCTAAACCATGCTCGCCGTGACAGTGCGGCACGCACGGCTGTGGCTCGAATCCATCGAGGATCAAGTCCCCGCGGATGTCAGCCGTGAAGTTCAAACTTCTAAATCTGACCTGACGGCCAGGGGCGTAGCTTTCGATCTGCTCCAGATGGCCAAGCGAATTGGCCCGCAGTGCAAAGCCGCCGAATACAAAGATCTGTCCGGGGAGAAAGGTCTCACCCTGGACTACGTCGTTGATGATGGTCGAAGAAGCCATCGAGCCTATCGGTGACGACGCAGAGGAACTCTCAATGAAAGCACCAATGTCGGTGTCAAAACCGGCGGATCTCGGGTAGGGTGTCCCGAACTGTGCGTCTAGGCGGATGGTAACAAGAGACAAGGGACACGATGTTTTACCCAGGTTCGGGCCCTCTTGATGGAGGTAAAACCCTACGTCCTGCTTGATTAATATTGATGATGTGTGTTACAAGAGTGGATCTACCACGA
Organism: Triticum dicoccoides; assembly: GCF_002162155.2. Taxonomy (NCBI): domain Eukaryota; kingdom Viridiplantae; phylum Streptophyta; class Magnoliopsida; order Poales; family Poaceae; genus Triticum; species Triticum dicoccoides. Next base: position 30,183,601 of record NC_041385.1, on the reverse strand, counting down.
GATCAAGGAGGCTAAACCCTAGAAGCTAGCCTATGGTATGATTGTTGTTCGTCCTATGGACTAAAGCCATCCGGTTTATATAGACACCGGAGAGGGCTAGGGTTACACAAAGTCGGTTACAATGGTACGAGATCTACATATCCGTATCGCCAAGCTTGCCTTCCACGCCAAGGAAGGTCCCATCCGGACACGGGATGAAGTCTTCAATCTTGTATCTTCATAGTCTTGGAGTCCGGCCGATGATGATAGTTCGGCTATCCGGACACCCCCTAGTCCAGAACTCCCTCACGTGGCAAAACACTTCACCATTCTGATTCTTAAACAGTTTATAGTTTGCATCAAAGGATTCATCAATGATAATAGGGTTAGCACAAGTGAAACTAGATAAGGTGGATGGATCTACTAAAGGTTCCTTTGCAGCAACCCATTTGGTTTTGGGGTACTACTCAGGCTTCCAGTAAGACCCATCAACATGCATTTTCCTCTCGAACCCAACACCCTCTTTCCTAGGGTTTCGGTTCAGAATCTGCTTTTTGAGGACATCACATAATGTCTGATGCCCTTTGAGACTTCTGTACATCTCTGTCTCAAGCAGTGTCTTCAACCTAGCATTTTCATCAGCAATAGTAGTGGTATCCTCAGCAGAGGGGTTAGTTACCACATTAGCAGTTGAAGATATTGCAACAGGAGTAGTAGTAGAACATTCAGCAACAAAGGCAGCGTTATCACGCTCAATGCATTTTAGACATGGTGGTTCAAATCCTTCCTGAGCGGGACTGATCTGTTGAGCGTGAAGTGACTCATTTTCCTTTTGAAGATCTTCATGAGCCGATCTCAATTTCTCAAGTTCCTGCTTCCTTTGAAGATAATCATAGGAAAGCTTTCATGAGAAGTTGAGAGCGATTCATGTCGACCTTCAAGTTCCTGGTACTTAACATGAAGATTTTTTATGTCTTCAATTAAGGACTGAGATTGGGTCATTTCCGCGTCCAACAGGTCATCGCTTTTGTCTAACAGTTTTTGAATGTGTTCCATAGCTTTCCGTTGCTCAGTTGCAATTTTAGCAAGTGTTTTTTAACTAGGTTTGGTTCACCATCAGAATCATCTTCACTTGATGTTTGAAAGTAAGCATCGCATGAGTTTACCTTGGCACCACGTGCCATGAAGCAATAGGTAGGAGTCGAGTCGTCCTTGTCATTATCATCAGCGTTGGTGATGGAGCCATTGTCTTTAGTGTTGAAGATGGACTTGGCAACATAGGCTGTAGCTAGAGCCAGACTCGCAACACCAGAGTCGGACTCCTCCTCAGACTCCACCTCCGCCTCCTCAGAAGTAGACTCCTCCTCTGAATCCATCTTCTTGCCAACAAAAGCACGAGCCTTGCCAGATGAGCTCTTCTTGTGTGATGAAGACTTGGATGAAGACTTTGAGGATTTCTTGTTCTTCTTGTCATCAGAATCATATTCTTTGCTATTCTTCTTCTTCTTATCATTGTCCCACTGTGGACACTCAGAGATGTAGTGACCAGGTTTCTTGCACTTGTGGCGGGTTCTCTTCTTTTGGTCATGGGTGGAAGCTTCATAATTTCTTGAGCTGGATCGTGAAGACTTTTTGAAGCCTTTCTTCTTGGTGAATTTCTGGAACTTCTTCACAAGCATAGCAAGCTCCTTTCCAATGTCTTCAGGATCACCAGAACTGCAGTCAGATTCTTCTTCAGATGAGGAAACATCCTTTGCCTTCAAAGCGCGAGTTTGGCCATAGTTGGGGCCATAGATATCTCGTTTCTCAGATAGCTGAAACTCATGTGTGTTGAGCCTCTCAAGTATGTCAGACGGATCAAGAGTATTGAAGTCAGGGCGTTCTTGAATCATCAGGGCTAAGGTGTCAAATGAGCTGTCAAGTGATCTCAGTAGTGTCTTGACTATTTCATGCTTCGTGGTCTCAGTGGCGCCGAGTGCTTGGAGCTCATTTGTGATATCAGTGAGGCGATCAAATGTGAGCTGGACGTTCTCATTGTCATGTCGCTTGAAGCGGTTGAAGAGGTTGCGGAGGACACTTATCCTTTGATCTCGCTAAGTTGAGACGCCTTCATTGACCTCGGAGAGCCAGTCCCAGACTAGCTTCGATGTTTCCAGAGCACTCACACGACCATACTGTCCTTGGTCAGATGACCACAGATGATGTTCTTGGTGGTAGAGTCCAGTTGAACGAACTTCTTGACATCAGCAGGGGTGACACATTCACCGGTCTTGGGAACGTCGTTCTTGATGACATACCACAGATCGACATTGATAGCTTCAAGATGCATGCGCATCTTATTCTTCCAGTAGGGATATTTAGTGCCATCGAAGATGGGGCATGCTGCAGAGACTTTGATTATCCATGCAGTCGACATAGCTAAAACTCCAGGTGGTTAAACCTTGCTCTGATACCAATTGAAAGAGTTAGTTATCGACTAGACGGGGGTGAATAGGCGATTTTTATGAAAGTCTTCAAAACATGGGAGTTTCGAAGACAAACAATAGAAATGACACTATTCATATGCAGCGAAAGGTAGACTACACGGCAAGCCATAGTCAAGTATTCAATGAAGTGAAAGCACGAAGACTATCAGCAGCTAGGTAGTAAGGATCGGGATGGAAGATAGTATGAAGCCAATCAGACCAAGTAGTCACAGAGTGATGTCAAACAGATAATGCAAGCAGGCAATGACTTCACGAAGACAAACTGTAAGTAAAGAGAAGTGAGAGATAGAACCAGTAGCTTGGAGAGGACAGAGATTTGTTCGACCAATTTCAGTTGCTGTGACAACTATGCGTCTGGTTAGGGAGGCTGAGATTCAACTCAGAAGACCGCGTCTTCACCTTATTCCCCTTGAGCTAAGGACACCAAGTCCCCGCCCAATCACTCTGGTAAGTCTTCAAGGTAGACTTCCAAACCTTCACAGACTTTGTTCACCGGCAATCCACAATGACTCTCAGATGCTCAAAACGCGACGCCTAACCGGCTGGAGGATTCATAGTCCTCAAGTGTAACAAGTCTTTAGATCACGCGGACAGAAAGACTTCAGTGATGCCAAACACTCTATGGGTTCTGGGTGGTTTGGGCTTTGTCCTCGCAAGGATTCTCTCTCAGAAGCTTCGGAGGTGGGTTGCTCTCAAATGACAAAAGCCGTGCACTAACTCTGAGCAGCCACGAATTTATGGTGTAGGGGGTGGGCTATTTATAGCCACTAGGCAACCCGACCTGATTTGTCTGAAATGATCCTGGGTCACTAAGGAACTGACATGTGTCCCAACGGTCAGATTTCAAACACACGGCAGCTTGACTTGGGCTACAAGTAAAGCTGACTCATCCGACTCTGGATAAGATTTGCTCTCATTGTCTTCGCTCGAAGACATAGGATTTGATTGAGCATCACTTCAGTCACTCTGACTTTGTTCACTAGGACCCTACTTAACAGTGCAGTGGTTCCTATGACTCAACAAAGAAAAAAAGGAAACAACAAAACAACTAAGTCTTCGCGTTCCATAGTCTTATGCGATGTCTTCTCATGTCATAGTCTTCAACGTGAATAGCTTCACAGACCACCATTGTCTTCAGTGTCTTCACACATTTTTAGGGGTCATCTTCGGTAGGTAAACCGAATCAATGAGGGACTACTACCTGTGTTGTCCTGCAATTCTCACAAACACATTAGTCCCTCAACCAGGTTTGTCGTCAATACTCCAAAACCAACTAGGGGTGGCACTAGATGCACTTATAGAAGAACTACTTGCAGCGGAATAAGTACTTGGGTATAAGCATAAAAGAACAACAACATAGTCTTCATGATGAAATGAAAGACAAAACACAGAGTACATGCAGCATAAACACATGATAGGCAGGATGAAGACAAACTGACTGAAGAAATAGGATTGAGGAATTAGAGAAAGTCTTTGGTCAAAGTCTTCAAACAGTAATGATCGGGTTCATCAACACATAACTGAGGAAATGGAAGGGTTGAGGAAATAGAACCAGTAGGCTCGGTGAAGACAATGATTTGGTCGACCAGTTCCAACTGCTGTGATAGTTGTACGTCTGGTTGGAGCGGCTGAGTATTTAAACTCGAGGGCACACAGTCCTGGACACACAGTCCTCACTGTATTCTCCTTGAGCTAAGATCACACAAATCTCGCCCAACAGTAGTGGTAAGTCTTCATAGGTGACTTCCAAGCCTTCACATACTTGGTCACTAGGCGATCCACAATTCCTCTTGGATGCTTAGACCATGACGCCTAACCGTATGGAGGATACACAGTCCTCAAAGGTAACAAGTGTCAGTTCCACACAGGAACAATCTCTTTAGTGATGCTCAATCACTTTGGGTTTGTAGGTGTTTGGGTTTGGGATTTGGGTTTTTCCTCACTTGATGATTTTTGCTCAAAGTCCTCGGAGGATGGGTTGCTCTCAAATGAAAAGTGTCAGTTTCTCTCGGAGCAGCCAACCAGCTAGTGGTTGTAGGGGGTGGCTATTTATAGCCTAGGGAGCAGCCCGACATGATAAGACATAAATGCCCTTCAAGGATATGATCGTTAGGTGGGTAGATATTTTAGGACAGCTGGCGCGTAGCACAGCAACGGTCGGATATTTGAGGTTCGAATTCCTCAGGGCTATCATGTTCCTCACTGTGTAGGGAATCCGCACCGGTGAATCCCTAACTCCTCAGTCAGAACAAATTCGTCAGAGACCAGAAGATCTTCGTCTCTATCACTGAAGAAATTGACTGAACTGATATGAGATTTCCAATGGCTTCACTCGAAGGATTGGGTAGGTGTAGGATTTTGAGATGAGCATCACGTGGAAATCAGTTTCCTTAGTATAACAGTATGGTGTTTCCTATGACTCAAGAAAGAGAAAATGAAACTACGAAAACAAAATTCTTCACACTTCATATTCCTTGCATGAATATCCAAGTCTTCAAGGTCACACCAATTTCTTCACTTTCAAAGTCTTCAGGAGAACCAAGTCTTCAGCCGAAGACATTCATTTTTAGGGGTCGACTTTCACTGTAAATATCAAACTCCTCATCAACTTATAGAGCCTATGTACACTCACAAACATATTAGTCCCTTAACCTATAAGTCTTCAATACACCAAAATCACTAAGAGGCACTAGATGCACTTACCGTAATGCTGTCATAGATACATGTCCGTGGGAGAATCCCTTGGTTCTCATAGTCTGCATTCATTTGCAGAATTCTTACAGCGTCATATTGAATCTCCTGAAGCCAATTCTTGTTTGACAAGTCGACAGAAGCCTTTCACTGTTCTAAAGCCAATCCGTCTGAATCCGATGACCACTGAAAAATCTGCAAGGAAAAGAGGCTGAAAGTGCTAGTTATCGGGTGAATAGGCGATTTTTATGAAAGTTTTCAAAACACGATGGCTTTGAAGACAAACAAATAACTGAGCCTAAATAGTAAGAAGCATAATGAAAACTACACTAAGTAAGCATAAGTCTAACATACAACATAATGAAAGCATGAAGACTAATTGCAACTAGGTAGATAGGATCAGAAAGCTAGATAGTATGAAGCTAAACAGATAATAGTCTTCATAGTGTGAAGTCAAAAAGATTAGAAAAGTAAGCAATGACTTCACGAAGACAACTATAAAGTAAGGAGAGTAGAGGATAGAACCAGTAGCTTGACGAAGACAAGGATTTGGTAGACCAATTCCAGTTGTTGTGACAACTGTACGTTTGGTTAGGGAGGCTGAGGTTTAACTCAGAAGACCGTGTCTTCACCTTATTCCCCTTGAGCTAAGGACACTCAGTCCTCGCCCAATCACTCTGGTAAGTCTTTAAGGTAGACTTCCAAACCTTCACAGACTTCGTTCACCGGCAATCCACAATGACTCTTGGATGCTCAGAACACGATGCCTAACCGGCTGGAGGATTCACAGTCCTAAAGTGTAACAAGTCTTTAGGTCACGCGAACGGAAAGACTTCAGTGATGCCTAACACTCTTTGGCTCTGGGTGTTTTGGGCTTTCTACTCGCAAGGATTTCTCTCTCAAATGCTTCAGAGGTGGGTTACTCTCAAACGACAAAGGTCGTGCACTAACTCTGAGCAGCCATCAATTTATGGTGTAGGGTGTGGGCTATTTATAGCCAGGAGGAAACCCGACCTGATTTGTCCAAAATGACCGTGGGTCACTAAGGAACTGACACATGTCCAACGGTCAGATTTCAAACACACGCGACAGCTTGGCTTGGGCTACAAGCAAAGCTGACTCATTCAGCTCTGGATAAGATTTACTCTCATTGTCTTCGCTCGAAGACATAGGATTTGGTTGAGCATCACTTCAGTCACTCTGACTTTGTTCACTTGGACCCCACTTAACAGTACGGTAGTTCCTATGACTCAATAAGAAGAAAAGGAAATTGTGAATTAACTTTGTCTTCGCACTCCATAGTCTTCAAGTGAATAGCTTCACAGGTCATAATCTTCGTCGTGGATGTCTTCACGAACCACCATTGTCTTCAATGTCTTCACACATTTTTAGGGGTCATCTCTGGTAGGTAAACCGAATCAATGAGGGACACTACCTATGTTATCCTGCAATTCTCACAAACACATTAGTCCCTCAACCATGTTTGTCATCAATACTCCAAAACCAACTAGGGGTGGCACTAGATGCACCTACAGAGGGAGACAACAATGTGGCAATACTGCACTGGACCTGCCCCCATATCTGTATGAGCTTTACAAATCTGATCCTGAAGAGAGCTATACACAGCGCAAGAACAGGATCCAATGGATCCGAAGATATTGGGTTGAGCAGTGGTTCAAGTACAACTTCGTGACACCTAAATATGCTAAGAAGAATGCCATCAAGCACCCATGGGGTGATATTCTTTACAAGAATTTGGCACTGAAGACAAAGGCTGAAGCGATCGCTCAAGAATTCTATCCATGCATGGTCCGAGGACCTCAGCCAGAAAATGCTGACCCATCATCTCTTCTATGGTGTCGTGATGATGATATCTTCAAGCGCAACTTCCAGTTTGCCAAGGATTCTGCCAAGCAGAACAAGAAGGAGTTTGGACTCGATTTCAACCCTGGTCCGTCTGCACCAAGGTCAGATGGTACACGCGAAGCCAATGAAAATAGAATTGGTCCCTTCACCAACTTTGATGGGCTTCTGTCTCACATTGCATCCCAGAGGGCCATAGTGGAGCAATCTGCCAAAGATGCAGACTCTGAGGATGCTCCTTCACCACCGAAGCAGAAGAAAAAGTCTAAAGCTTCAAAGCCCTCTGTTGCTGCTGCTCCAAAAGCTTCGACGAAGAAGCCATTGAAAACTGCACCTCCTGAAGCCAGTGTGCAATCAGAAGATCTATCTCGCGTGTCCAAGAGGACCAAGAAGCCAATGCCCAAGAAGGTCTCTGGGCAGGCTCTCACTCCAGCTGTCGTCCTGTGCAATGAGGAAAACACTATAGATATGTCAAGTGATGAAGATCTTGCAGATGACGCTCTAGAATAGCTGACCAAGAGCAAGAAGGAGGCTGAGATCTTCCAAGATCTACCTCTACTTGATGCTGACATTCTAAACAACTTCATCTATGAATGGTTTGAGGACCAACGCATCAATCTTGATGATCTGCAGCTGCCAGTAGACATCAATGTTGCCTTTCAAGGAGCCATTGCAAATGAACTTGCCTTGGCTCAAAAAATCATCGAGCTAAAAAACAAGATTGACCATGAGAAGGCACACTTCAAGAAGCACATGCACAGGCTCATCGTGGCTGATGTGCAAATTTTCAAGAAGATGATGAACGACCTCAAGGCTGAATTCAACAAGAAGCGTGAAGAAGCCAAAGGCTCAACAGCGCGCATGAAGTATTATGCACAGAAATGTGTGCAAGCACACAATGAAGCTGAAAAGAGAAAGGCTCTTGGGCACCCTGGCATCGACCCTAGGATGGCTGCCAAGAAAAGAAAGAAGCCCGCAGAAGCAAATCCCGATGCTCCACGGCAGGGACAACCAAGCATTGTCTTCCCTACCAGCATGACTAGCTCGAAGCCAAAGGTCCCCTCTGCAACTTAAGAACTTAAGAAGACTTGGCAAGCTGAAGCCGAAGCCAGAAAGAGGAAGCTCAAAGATACATCTGATGATGCTCCCTCCAAGAAGAAGTTGAAGACTTTGGGCTCTAAGTCTTCAAGAAAAGAGAGTGCCACTGCCCTAGAGCCCCTCATTGTTGAACCCATTGAAGGAAATATGCCCTAGAGGCAATAATACAGTTATTATTTATTTCCTCATATCATGATAAATGTTTATTATTCATGCTAGAATTGTATTAACCGAAAACATAATACATGTGTGAATACATAGACAAAGATAGTGTCACTAGTATGCCTCTACTTGACTAGCTCATTGATCAAAGATGGTTGAGTTTCCTAACCATGGATATGAGTTATCATTTGATCAGTGGGATCACATCATTAGAAGAATGATGTGATTGTGATTGACTTGACCCATTTCGTTAGCTTAGCACTTGATCATTTAGTATGCTGCTATTGCTTTCTTCATGACTTATACATGTTCCTATGACTATGAGATTATGTAACTCCCGCTTACCGGAGGAACACTTTGTGTGCTACCAAACGTCACAACATAACTGGGTGATTATAGAGGTGCTCTACAGGTGTCTCCGAAGGTACTTATTGAGTTGACGTATTTTGAGATTAGGATTTGTCACTCCGATTGTCGGAGAGGTATCTCTGGGCCCTCTCGGTAATGCACAGCACTATAAGCCTTGCAAGCAATGTATATAATGAGTTATTTACGGGATGATGCATTACGTAATGAGTAAAGAGACTTGCCGGTAACGAGATTGAACTAGGTATTGAGATACCGACGATTGAATCTCGGGCAAGTAACATACCGATGACAAAGGGAACAACATATGTTGTTATGCGGTTTGACCGATAAAGATCTTCGTACAATATGCGGGAGCCAATATGAGCATCCAGGTTCCGCTATTGGTTATTGACCGGAGACGTTTCTCGGTCATGTCTACATAGTTCTCGAACCCGTAGGGTCCGCATGCTTAAAGTTCGATGACGGTTATATTATGAGTTTATGTGTTTTGATGTACCGAAGGTAGTTCGGAGTCCCGGATGTGATCACGGACATGACGAGGAGTCTCGAAATGGTCGAGATGTAAGGATCGATATATTGGACGACTATATTTGGACATCGGAATGGTTCCGGGTGAGATCGGGATAATACCGGAGCACCGGGAGGTTATCGGAACCCCCCGGGAGGTATATGGGCCTTAATGGGCTTTAGTGGAAAGGAGGGGAAAGGAGCAAGGGAGGCCCCCCCCAGCCCAATTCGAATTGGGAGGGGCCCCCCCTTTTCTTCCTCCCTCCTTCCTCTTCCTTCCCTCTCCCCCTCCAAATAGGAAAAGGAGGAGTCCTACTCCCAGTGGGAGTAGGACTCCCCCCTTTGGGCGTGCCTCCTCCCCTTGGCCGGCCCTCTCCTCCCCTCCTTTATATACGGAGGAGGGGGGCACCCCATAGACACAACAATTGATCCCTTGGATCTCTTAGCCGTGTGCGGTGCCCCCTCCACCATAATCCACCTCGATAATATCGTAGCAGTGCTTAGGCGAAGCCGTGCGTCGGTAGAACATCATCATCGTCACCACACCGTCGTGCTGACGGAACTCTCCCTAAAAGCTCGGCTGGATCAGAGTTCCAGGGACATCATCGAGCTGAACATTTGATGAACTCGGAGGTGTTGTACGTTCGGTACTTGGATCGGTCGAATCGTGAAGACGTACGACTACATCAACCGCGTTGTGCTAATGCTTCCGCTTTCGGTCTACGAGGGTACGTGGACAACACTCTCCCCTCTCGTTGCTATGCATCACCATGATCTTGCGTGTGCGTAGGAATTTTTTTGAAATTACTACGTTACCTGAGGGAGTCCTGGACTAGGGGGTGTCCGGATAGCCGAACTATCATCATCGGCCGGACTCCAAGACTATGAAGATACAAGATTGAAGACTTCGTCCCGTGTCCGGATGGGACATTCCTTGGCGTGGAAGGCAAGCTTGGCAATACGGATATGTAGATCTCCTACCATTGTAACCGACTCTGTGTAACCCTAGCCCTCTCCTGTGTCTATATAAACCGGATGGCTTTAGTCCGTAGGACGAACAACAATCATACCATAGGCTAGCTTCTAGGGTTTAGCCTCCTTGATCTCGTGGTAGATCTACTCTTGTAATACCCACATCATCAATATCAATCAAGCAGGACGTAGGGTTTTACCTCCATCAAGAGGGCCCGAACCTGGGTAAAACACTGTGTCCCTTGTCTCCTGTTACCATCCGCCTAGACGCACAGTTCGGGACCCCCTACCCGAGATCCGCTGGTTTTGACACCGACATTGGTGCTTTCATTGAGAGTTCCTCTGTGTCATCACCGATAGGCTCGATGGCTTCTACGATCATCAACAACAACGCAGTCCAGGGTGAGACCTTTCTCCCTGGACAGATCTTCGTATTCGGCGGCTTTGCACTGCGGGCCAATTCGCTTGGCCATTTGGAGCAGATCGAAACCTACGCCCCTGGCCGTCAGGTCAGATTTGGAAGTTTGAACTTCACGGCTGACGTCCGTGGGGACTTGATCTTCGATGGATTCGAGCCACAGCCGAGCGCGCCGCACTATCACGACGGGCATGATTTAGCTCTGCAGCCGGACAGTACCCTGGAGGCCGCACACGAGTCCGCTCCGATCTTCAATTCGGAGCCGGCTGCGCAGATCGAGGACGGGTGGCTAGACACCGCCTCGGGGGCTGCAACCTCTACGGTGATAGAGCCGAACACTGACCTTGTCCCTCATGAAGCTCGTGACTCCGAGGTGCCGGACTCCTCGCCGGACTCCGAACCTCCCGCGCCCCCTCCAATGGAATCCGATTGGGCGCCGATCATGGAGTTCACCGCTGCAGACATCTTTCAACACTCACCTTTCGGCGACATCTTGAGTTCGCTAAAGTATCTCTCATTATCAGGAGAGCCCTGGCCGGACTGCGGTCAGGACGGTTGGGATGTGGACGACGAAGAAATTCAAAGCCCACCCACCACACACTTAGTAGCCATTGTCGACGATCTAACCAACATGCTAGACTTCGACTCCGAAGACATCGGCGGTATGGACGACGATGCCGGAGACGACCAAGAACCAGCGCCTACCGGGCACTGGAAAGCCACCTCATCATATGACGTATACATGGTGGATACTCCAAAGGGAAGCGATAACGAGGAACAATGGGACGTGGCGAAGGACAACTCCCCCGACAAACAACCAAAATGGCAGCGCAAGCGCTGCCCGAAGTCCCGCCTCGATAACAACGGCACCCATACTGACCCGGCCTTAGAGCAGGGCGAAGCCGTGGAAGACGAACATGCCACCAAGCAACCATCTGAACAGGATGAACCGGACAAGCAACCTGTCCCCGGTGAAAACAATAGTGCAGACGATCTCACGCCGGATACATCACCGGAGCATAAGAACCATCATAAAAGGCTCGTCGCCACTGCAAGAAGTATGAAGAAGCAAAAGCGGAAGCTCAAAACAGCGGAGGACGCACTCAGAATAAAATGGAGCAAAGTACTCAATACCGCAGATAAATACGGCAATAGTCACCAAACAAAGAGCTACCCGAAGTGCAAGTTGTTGCCCGAATTTGATGAGGAGGCCGTAGAGCCCCCACAGTCAAAAAAGAAAGAGGCCGCCTGGCCGGATAGACGACCAGATGACAGGCTAAGAGCGGCAAGCGCGACCAGCCGGCACATGATCCACATAAGGATCCTCGCAAAAAGGATGGCCCGGTCAGGTCCATCTATGGGCCAAAAAAGAAGACTCCAGGGAGCAACACAACCCGCCGAGTGTTTGACAAAGGCACACCTAAATACAGGGGCGCCGCACACCCACTATGTTTCACTGATGAGGTACTGGATCATGAATTTCCAGCGGGATTCAAACCCGTCAACATAGAGGCATATGACGGAACAACAGACCCCGGAGTCTGGATTGAGGATTATATCCTACACATACATATGGCCATAGGAGACGATCTCCATGCCATAAAATACCTACCCCTCAAGCTCAAAGGGCCAGCTCGGCATTGGCTCAAAATCCTCCCAGAAAATACCATTGGAAGTTGGGAAGAGCTCGAGGATGCGTTTCGAGCAAATTTTCAGGGGACTTATGTCCGCCCTCCGGATGCAGACGATTTAAGTCACATAACTCAACAGCCCGGAGAGTCAGCACGCAAATTCTGGAACAGGTTCCTCACCAAAAAGAACCAAATAGTCGACTGTCCGGACGCCGAAGCCTTAGCAGCTTTTAAACATAATGTCCGAGACGAATGGCTCACCAGACACCTCGGCCAGGAAAAGCCAAGAACAATGGCCGCGCTAACAAGCCTCATGACCCGCTTTTGCGCAGGGGAGGATAGCTGGCTGGCAAGATGCAGTACCAGCGACCCAAGTACATCCGAGGTCCGGGATGGAAATGGGAAATCACGACGCAGAAAAGATCAGCACCGGAATAAGGAAAATGGCCCAAATAGCATGGCAGTCAACGCCGGATTCAAAAGCTCTCGGCCGAATAATAAAACACTGCCTCTTAAGGACAACAGTGATGAGCTATCCAACCTAAATAAAATCTTGGATAGGATGTGTCAAATCCATAGTACCCCCGGGAAGCCTGCAAACCATACCCACAGAGATTGTTGGGTCTTCAAGCAGTCCGGCCGACTTAACGCCGAACATAAGGGGCTCGACACACCAACCGAAGACGACGAACCCCACAAGCAGCACACCGGGAAACAAAAGACTTTCCCACTAGAAGTCAAAACAGTGAACTCACTTCATGTGATCACAAGAAAAAATAGTGCGGCACCTGCTAAAACACGCGCCGCACGTTCCACCCCAGCAGAGTCTCGAAATTGGATGTTTAAACCAATTACTTTCGACCATCAGGATTACTCCAGAAGTGTTCAAAACGCAGGAGGGACTGCTTTCGTATTGGATCCCATAATCAATGGACTACAATTCACACAAGTCCTAATGGATGGCGGCAGCGATATAAACCTGCTATACCAGGACACCATCCGCAGAATGGGGATAGACCCTAACAAAATTCACCATAGCAGCACTTCCTTCAAAGGAGTGATGCCAGGTCTTTACGCCAATTGCACAGGCTCTGTACTGCTAGAGGTTGTGTTCGGTTCATCCGACAACCTCCGTCGCGAAAAGCTCAGTTTCCATATCGCCCCATTCAAAAGTAGCCACCAAGCACTACTGGGACGCGAAGCTTTCACCTGCTTTAACGCAGTACCGCATTACGCGTCTCTTACGCTTAAAATGCATGGTCCACGCGGCATAATCTCATTAAAGGGTAATTCCGAGTGTTCCTCGACCACGGAAAACGTGAGACTGCCTTGACAGCCACACACTAATCTGACCTTGCTGGTCAAAAGCCCCTAAAAACAGGTCATTCGGACCTCGGACACGGTTAGGCGAGTCCGGCATAAATAAACAAGGGGCTTCCCAGCCGCATACCTCTTTACAAGGGGCTGCACGTATAAACGATGAGAGCCAATAAAGCTCAACTTTATTCATCTTCCAAATCATACTTTATTTTAAATACATCTTTTGCACGATATTTTTTCCAAACTAAGTTCTTCTCTTTTTCAGATGAAGCACGTGCTACACCCGTCCAGGATACAGCACAACGGAGACACAGGCGCAGACGAGCAGCAAGGACCCGTTGCAAGGATTCTCTTCAGATTAAGACCCTGCGTAAACCTTTCTTACTGTCTCTTGTTGATACGCATCCCCCGGTTTACTACCATAACCGAGGAGGAGGCTGGCGTTTTGGCATCGGCCGCGTCAGAAGTTCTCGCCCGTACCTGGACACTAGGGGCTTAGGGCATTGTTCTGCCCGGTATCATAAAGACCGAATACCTCAGGGAGTATTTGGCGTCTCGAGTTAGGCCTTATATGCATCAGCTCCGAATCATGTCTTTGGTCAAATGTTGGGTTTGCCCGGCTCCTGTGTTTTGCTGCCTTATGTTCCGCTCCATCGGCTAACGCGGCACCAGGAGAACTACTGGCGATTGTGCCCCGGTTCGGCCGAGCGAGCACCTCAGTAGAGAAAGCCGAAAACTGACTGTCATGATATAGCGAGAGACTGGTCAACCACTCGATCGACTACTGGAATGTTTAGAATTCCTCCGCTTTGACGAAGGACCGCTTCCCGGTCAGGCACATACGCGCCCCGAGTTCGGCGAGCGCGGTGCCTCTAGGGGCTATATAGTAGCCCCACCATCGAGCTCCTATGGCTAAGTGAAAGTGATAAAGCATTATAGTCCGGTTGCCTAGTTTGCTATGCTATCACCTCCTTCAAAGGACCAAGACGTTGGATTAAGTGTGAAAAGGCGCTTTTTTTTTTCAAACACCCCCGCACCATGTGCGTGGGGGCTGAAGCCAAAGACTGCCATCCTTCAGGTTATACACACATATACGGTCACACAGGAGATAGTCCAGTACTTCAATGCACAAGTATAAAAAGCCGTTACATTATAAATATGATCCCACAAATCATATATGTCATTTGAACATAACATCTTTCGAGCACTGCGACTCTATTAAACGAGCGCCCTGCAGGACTTCCTCAAAATAGTCCTCGGCGGGTAATCGGCTTTTGTCCGAACCTCGGGATGCAACATCGGTAGCATCCATCTCCGCCCAGTATGTCTTAACATGGGCGAGATCCATCCGTGCACCCTCTATGCATGCCGACCGCTGCATCGCCTCGATATGCGGCACCGCCTCAAGGAATTGCTGCAACAAACCAAAATAACTCTTCGGCTTGGGCCTTTCTGGCCACAGATGAGCCACCACATCCGTCATGGCAAGTCCGGACAATCTATTCAGCTCAGCCCACTCATCCAACCGATCGGACAACGGAAGCGGATGCTCCGGACTATGGAATTGAGACCAGAAAAGCTCTTCCATTTCGTGATCCTTCTGGCTTCGGAAGTGCACGACTGCGTCCGCCGCACTCGCTGCCAAATCCAGATAAGGATCCTCCGCACCACACAATTGGCCCAACTGAGCATACTTCGGATCCGTTAACTTCCTACGCAGCAGAAAGGGCTTTCCAGCCGCAATGTCTCCGGCCTGACGTATTTCCTCCTTCATAGCCCGCATCACGCAACGGGCATCCTTGGCTTCGGCGGCGGCCTTCTTCAGGTCCTCTTGCTCCGCTCGGCGTTCTCTTTCAAGAACCTCATAGCGGTCGGTAGCATATTTTAATTTCACGGCTGTTCCGGCCATCTCCTCCCTGCTTCGGCAGTGAGCAGCCTTTTCGGCTTTTAATTCCTCCGCTACCTTCGAGGCAGCCGCATCACTTTTCCTGGCTTGCTCCTTGGCTCGAGCAAGCTCTGCTCGAAGGTTTTCCACAGCAGCGGCACCATCTGCATCAAGCATACTAATTGTAAGGAACGGGCATTAGCTCCCTCACTAGGTGACCGCGGAGAAACCACCTACCTTGTGACTCGTCAAGTCATTTATTGACCAGCGCGATGTCCGCATCCGCAACATCAAGTTGCCGCTTCAGCTCGGCAACTCCATTAGTCCGGCTGGCCACCGAACGTTCCGCCACCTGCATAGGAAAGGCGACATTCTATAACTGAGGCTATGATCCTCGGCATGCTGTCGCTTTCGACAGCATCCCAAGTCTCAGGGGCTACTATCTATACAGGGCACACTCTATGTGCAAAACTGTCAAAAGGTATGTCATTTTTTTCGTACCTCAAACCCCATCAGCAAACTTCCGACGGCCTCATGCAACCCGCTCTCGGCGGATGAGATCCTTTCAATCACCATACTCATTAAAGTGTGGTGATCTTCTGAGATAGACGCCCTCTCGAGCAAATCCTGCAGCTCCACCGGCCGTACTCCAGTCGGTGCCGAACTCCCGGGCCCCGCCGGATTCGGGGAGACCCTCCGTGACGACACCTCAGGATCGTCCGCCCCGCCCGACGGGGCGGCAGATGGA
Organism: Triticum dicoccoides; assembly: GCF_002162155.2. Classification (NCBI taxonomy): domain Eukaryota; kingdom Viridiplantae; phylum Streptophyta; class Magnoliopsida; order Poales; family Poaceae; genus Triticum; species Triticum dicoccoides. The sequence continues at coordinate 30,167,472 of NC_041385.1, read as the reverse complement.
GGCGTTTCGCTCTCCATCATCTCCGGACGAAGGTCCCCTGAAGATGAGCTCTGCTGAGAAGGGCTAAGATCCGAACTACAAGGTGAAAACTTCGGTTACCCTCAGAAATAAAGTAGGAATGTCCCCTATTACAAAACTTCCCCTTTTTTAACTTACGGCTCGCTGGAGGGCTGATTCCTTTGGGGAGACTGTGCGGCCGGGGCTCTTCCCGGCACAAGACCTTCCGGTGCAGATTTCTTTCCCTGCTTTGAGGCCTTGGCCTCCGGGTCTTCGGAAGCGGTCCTCTTCTCCCCCTGAAGGGAGGGATTCTCGATTCCCCCCTTACTAAAAGCCTCCTTGGCAGAGGTGGTAGTTTCCCTGTGCCCCCCTTTGCCATCCTCCGAGCGTGCAACTTCCAACATTTTGATTAATAGAGGATCCGGTGTGGTCTCAGGGAGGGGGACCGGACACCGTATCAGTTTTGCTTGCGCTATGCACTCCTGTCCAAGGGATAGCTGGTTAAAAGGCAAACCCATGATAGATGAATGGACAATGTGTCCGAACACAGGGCTACTTACTTGAGAATCCGGGTGATTGCAGCTTAGGCCAGCGTCCTCGGTCAAGTCCGGACGCATCTCTTGCGATCCGAAGAAAAGTTTGTACATCTCCACGGGTGTCAAACCCATGAAGTGTTGGAGAGCTCATGGTCCCTCCAGATTAAATTCCCACAAGCGGAGAGGGCGATGTTTGCAGGGCAGAAGGCGCCGAATCAGCATAACCTGTGTCACTACGACCAGATTGATCTCCCTTTCTTGGAGGTCTCGAATCCGGCCCTGCAAAAGGGGGACGTCTTTGGACGGCCCCCAGTCAAGCCCTTTGTGGACCCATGACGTCAGCCGTTGTGGAGGGCCCGGGCGAAAGGCGGACGGCGGCCTTTGCCTGCTGCCCCTGGGAGCGGTGATATAGAACCACTCCTGTTGCCACAAGCCGAGCTCCTCTTGAAAAGAGCCCTCGGGCCATGGAGCATCGGCCCTCTTACTTATAACCGCCCCGCCGCACTCTGCCTGATGCCCCTCAATCATCTTCGGCTCCATGTTGAAGGTTTTGAGCCACAAGCCGAAGTGAGGGGTAGTGCGGAGGAAGGCTTCGCAGACGACAATGAAAGATGAGATGTGGAGGATGGACTCCGGAGCCAAATCATGGAATTCCAGCCCATAGTAAAACATGAGCCCCCTCACGAAGGGATCCATCGGGAAGCCTAAACCCCGACAGAAGTGAGACACGAACACGACGCTCTCGTCGGGCTCGGGAGTAGGAATAACTTGCCCTCGGGCAGGCAACCTATGTGAAATCTCGTAGGTTAAGTACTTGGCATCTCTCAGCTTTAGCACGTCCTCTTCCGTGACGGAGGAAGGCATCCACCGGCCTCGTAGGTCGGAGCCAGACATTGTTGAAGGTCGAAAGTACCCGAATCTGGAGCCCTGGGTGTTGGAACTCGGGGCGAGGGGCGGATTCGATTAAGGATTGGAGAAAAAGAACGGGCCTTGGTCTCATTATAAAGAGGAAGAATACCAAGAGTCGTCCCCGTGACCGTTTGGAACCTGCCTTCGATGGAGGGGGCGTGGTAACGGGCACGGTTGGGTTACCCACGTTCGTATTGATGAGAATCCCGGGATAAGGGGAACACGATCTCTGCTTCGACAAGACGTGCTAAGGAAACCACTTCCCTAGACGCGCGGAGGTGGTATAATAAAAACGATTCGAGTAAAGGCTTGGTTGTGGTGTGACGTCACGCCACAAAATACGTTAGCAGATTGAACTTGTGTAAATATTATTCTCTCTACGATGGTATGTGGAATTTATTTTGCAGAGCCGGACACTATCCTGGTGTTCACAATCTTCTATAAATTATTCAGAGGAGGAACCCGCCTTGTAACGCCGAAGACAATATGCACGCCGGACTCGTCGTCATTGAAGCCTGGTTCAGGGGCTACTGAGGGAGTCCTGGACTAGGGGGTGTCCGGATAGCCGAACTATCATCATCGGTCAGACTCCAAGACTATGAAGATACAAGATTGAAGACTTCGTCCCGTGTCCGGATGGGACTTTCCTTGGCGTGGAAGGCAAGCTTGGCAATACGGATATGTAGATCTCCTACCATTGTAACTGACTCTGTGTAACCCTAGCCCTCTCCGGTGTCTATATAAACTGGATGGCTTTAGTCCATAGGACGAACAACAATCATACCATAGGCTAGCTTCTAGGGTTTAGCCTCCTTGATCTCGTGGTAGATCTACTCTTGTAATACCCACATCATAAATATCAATCAAGCAGGACATAGGGTTTTACCTCCATCAAGAGGGCCCGAACCTGGGTAAAACATTATGTCCCTTGTCTCCTGTTACCATCCGCCTAGATGCACAGTTCGGGACCCCCTACCCGAGATCCGCCGGTTTTGACACCGACATTACCGAACACCCATCTCCATTGCCTTACCTGCTTCTGCTAATCGTGAGCGCCGCCTCATAGTCCATGAGCCTGCTTCCACAGAGGGAAAACTTTGTTTTTGCCACTCTAGCTTTTGACCACTTTGATTATGCCACTCTAGAATTTGACTTTTCACTTTTGCCACCCTTAGTTTTTGATAGTACATCACAATTGCCATTTTGTGGCAAAAGCAATAATTTTTTAGTGGAAATTGTGATAATTGCCAAAATCTAAGAGTGACAAAAGTGAAATGAAAAATTAATGCTTTTGCCATGAAATGGTATTTGTGATGTATTATCAAAAGCTAAGAGTGGCAAAAGTGAAATGTCAAATTCTAGAGTGGCATAACCAAAGTGGGCAAAAGTTAGAGTGGCAAAAACAAAGTTTTCCCTTCCATAGAGGCTCCAGAAAATGAAGAAGTTCCAGCCGCTGACCCCATCGCTGCTGAAGACATTGGTCATGAAGACAATGTAAATGATGATGATGTCCTTCCTCAGCTTGAGCCAACACCCATGGTATCACCGCCTGCTTCGACGAGCAGTGAATTGATTAGTATTGGGTGTCCTCTGACTCCTCGTCCTGTGACGCTAATCACTTAGGATATGCCAATGGATGATGAAGCTATTTTGCGCACTCCTCCAGCTCAAGTCAGCACTACGGTGCTTGAGACTCAGCAAGAAAGTCCTGAAAACTTTGACTACACTATCCCCTCACCACAGGCGTCACCTTCCTTCAGGATGCTTCGCAGAGGTCCCAGGTCTCAGGCATCCATGTCCAGCATACCAGAGGAGGATATGCACCAAACTGGCTTAGTATCATGTCAAGTGTTCCCTGACGCCATCCCCTCCGCGACTGCTCAAGAGTCTGAAGCAAAAGTTGTTGAAGACATTCCGGCTGCATCAGCCGATGAAGAAAGAGAAGCCACTCCCCCTGCCAGTGATCTAGTCATTCAAGCCGAAATTGTTCTTGTGCCAGACTGTTAGAATTAATCCGAGGCACTCCGTCGATCTATCGAGGACCAAACAATCACACAAGGCACGACACCGAGATTTGTTAACGAGGTTCACCGATCATGGCTACATCCCCGGGGCATGACTACGGGCGCTCCTCCCCATGACACCGTCACAATACCGCACCCCGGCCGCTCGGGCGCCGGCACACGCTGCCGGCTCCCCCGCGTGCCCGTGCTATTATGTTGGCATAGGTTACATCGTGTGTCTACCCCTACTATATAAGAGAGGCTTAGGATACAAGTGTCTTATTAGGACACAACTCCTACCCTCTCTACACACAGTACGACTCCAAGTCCAACTATAACCTAACTTGTACAATAATATTCGACACAACTCTAACAAACTCCACCTTGGCGAATATTCTCCACCACCTTGAATTCGTCCGTGCGTCGAACCTCCATGTACATTGGACTTGAGATACGCCATGAGCACCGCTGGTACTCCCAGACTCCATGTGACTCCACCTGCAACTGTAGTCCCTTCTTGTCTTCTTCACAATCAACAATCGAGCAAAATTAAGTTCCTCATTACTCTATCTTGCGCTTCCAACTTCCGAAGAATCCGTTCAATGCCATCACACACCGACCACTGTCTGCATGAAAATGAACAACTCACATCTTGGACGCCACATATAAGAGTTACCTGAACTCAACGTCACCGCTCTGATACCACTTGTTAGAATTAATCTGAGGCACTCCGTCAATCTACTGAGTACCAAACAATCACACGAGGCATGACACCGAGATTTGTTAACGAGGTTCACCGATCATGGCTACATCCCCGGGGCATGACTACGCATGACACCGTCACAATACCGCACCCCGGCCGCCCGGGCGCCGGCACACGCCTCCGGCTCCCCCGCGTGCCCGTGCTATTATGTTGGCATATGTTACATCATGTGTCTACCCCTACTATATAAGAGAGGCTTAGGATACAAGTGTCTTATTAGGACACAACTCCTACCATGTCTACACAGTACGACTCCAAGTCCAACTGTAACCTAACTTGTACAATAATATTCGACACAACTCTAACACAGACCCTCCAGTCATTGAAGAGATGGAGGTTGAAGCCAATGTGACTGCCACCAATAACAATACTGAAGCCAATGACACTGTCATGGCTGAAGACAATGTGCAGCCCAAAGCCAATGCAGGTCCTGGTAACATTGAACAGCCAATCACTTCTGATGATGTCGTTCCTCCACCAAGGCCTCATACCATGGAACGGGCATTCTATCAGGGTGAGTTGGTAACTGTCATATGGCCTATAATGGTTCCACCCACTGCTCCCGGGCCACAATATGATTATCATGTGAAGCAGAGGCCTCAAACTTTGAAGCCAAAGCCAAGATTGCTAAGGCTTCCTAGTGATGCAAAAACACACGGCTCGTTTAGTGTGCTCAGCTTCAGAGAGCACAACGCATTCTTAGATAGCGCCAAGAACCCATACACAAAGCCCAAGATCTCCTCTGACGGGTTTTGGGGATGACAGCAACGAAGCTATTACTCGTATATCCTATACAACCAGGACCAGATTTTTCCACATAAGCATCTGGGTTGTGATGTTGTTGCTGGGCTGCCATGCCTTGAAGAGGCACATGATTGCTTCAGAGATGTTGACCTACTATATTTTGTGACTGACAAGGAGCACTAGAATGAAGAGCTTCTGCTGCAGTTCTATGCCACTTTGCACATCATAGGCTACAACAGGGATTCGAAGACTTGGGTACTTGAGTGGATGACAGGAGATGTTAACCATGAAGCCAAAGCTCAGGACGTCATTGAGCTTACTTCCCTGCCCACTCCTGGTGAGTTATATGAACCAGGTTGTCAGCTCTATCAAGATGAACTGCAGAGCATATTTCGGAAGCCCGAGCCAAATATGAGTCAAATGCTGAGCATGATGAAGCCATTGCCCCAAGGCGCGGAATATCCCAAAGAGTTCTTTGTTGAAGACCTTGAGTACTTGCCCCGCACAGTATATCACATTCTGAGGCGTACTCCGTGGCTAGTCAAAGGTCACTCTTCTGGAGCTAAACTCAAAGGCGCCATGAAGACATTGGTCTTCTATGTAGTCAATGGCATAAGATTCAACACTCGGGATTTCTTCATTCTTTAGCTGGCTACTTCTGGAATTGATCTGTTTGGCCTGAAGTTATATGCCCCTTGGATCATGCATCTCATCAAGCTTCATTCCACAGTTGACTATCAACCTTCAGCGCACAATCATGTCATATTTCTGCCTGATGTTGACATGTATTATGAAGCCATCTACTCTGATCCAACAAAGAAGCCACTCCATCTATAGAATGTTGAATACCAAAGCTTCACTCAACCTATTGAAGGCATTCACGTACCAAATTCTGCTACTCCTGACTATCCCCTGGCTGGCAACTTGTGTATGCCGCATCGCGCCAATACTGAAGCCACTGCTAGTACAATTGCACAAAGGCCTTAGAAGCGTTCGCGTGTCCTTAATGACCATGAGCTTCTGGTATCTTTGCATCAGAAGCAAGATAAGCATCATGTATGGCTGAAATGACAAATGCAGGGTATTCTGGTGGATGTCAATCGCATTCACAACCTGGCCACCAAGAACTCTTTCGTTGCTCATGAAGCCTGTCGGTGGTCCTGGAAGAGCCTTACCTTGCTCTACTCCGAAGATGATCTTCGCGAGCATGGCTTCACTGAAAAATTCAAATTTGACTCTAGGCCACCACAATTAGCAAGTTAGCGTCCAACACCTTCTACTGAAGATTCTGAGTACTCATCTTCGGCTGCAACTGTTGTTGTGAGAGTCGTCAATGAAGAATACGACGCCACTTCACTAGCATTAGCTTCACTGCATCAAGATGCTGCCCTAGGCCCTTCTGCACCACCTAACTCCAACGTCGACCCTGCTGCTCCAACTTTGTCTCCACCTAGGAACGCGTAGAAACTCTATGTATTCAAACCTTTTTGGTCCTTACTGACAAAAGGGGGAGAAGCATATGAGGTTGGTAGTCTTCAAGCGGGTCCATATGGGGTGGTTGCCTTATTTTTGCTAAGTGCTTGCAACTCTCATTTTTGAAACAATTTGTCTCTTGAGTTGTAACACTTAAACTTGATGGTCATCTGCTACTTTGTGATGCGATCATAAATTTTGCATGAAGTCATTCTGCAGACATCCATTTCTCATTATGCATATCAGTATCTTCATTACCTTCATATAATGCATGATGAATTGTCTTCATGAATGAGATGGTCTCCACAAAGCAAAACTTGCCATGTGCATTTGCATTCAAAAGCAAAATACTTATATGGACATCTTCAGGGGGAGTCTCTTTTGATCTATGAAGACAATGCTCACAAAACTGAACTTTCACATACTTTTATCCCTGTTGAAAACTTCAACCAGTTTGTCATCAATCATCAAAAATGGGGGAGATTGTAAGTGCATCTAGTGCCACCCCTAGTTGGTTTTGGAGTATTGACGGCAAACGTGGTTGAGGTACTAATGTGTTTGTGCGAATTGTAGGATAACACAGGTAGTAGTCCCTCATTGATTCGGTTTACCTACCAGAGATGACCCCTAAAAATGTGTGAAGACATTGAAGACAATGGTGGTTCGTGAAGACATTCACGATGAAGATTATGACGTGTGAAGATATTCACTTGAAGACTATGGAGTGCAAAGACATAGTTGTTTCGTAGTTTCCTTTGTTCTTTATTGAGTCATAGGAACCACTATACTATTAAGTGGGGTCCAAGTGAAGAAAAGTCAGAGTGACTGATGTGATGCTCAACCAAATCTTATGTCTTCGAGCGAAGACAATGAGAGCAAACCATATCCAGAGCTGGATGAGTCAGCTTTGCTTGTAGCCCCAGCCAAGCTGCCGCGTGTGTTTGAAATCCGACCGTTGGACACGTGTTGGTTCCTTAGTGGCCCAGGGTCATTTCGAACATATCAGGTCGGGTTGCCACTTGGCTATAAATAGCCTACCCCCTAGCTACACCATAAATTGGTGGCTGCTCAGAGTTAGTGCACGGCTTTTGTCATCTGAGAGCAACCCACCTCCGAGAGAGAGATTCTTGTGAGGACTAATCCCAAAACACCCAGAGCCAAAGAGTGTTAGGCATCACTGAAGTCTTTCTGTCTGCGTGATCTGAAGACTTGTTACACTTGAGGACTGTGAATCCTCCAGCCATTTAGGCGTCGCATTCTGAGCATCCAAGAGTCATTGTGGATTGCTGGTGAACAAAGTCTATGAAGGTTTGGAAGTCTACCTTGAAGACTTACCAGAGTGATTGGGCAAGGACTGGGTGTCCTTAGCTCAAGGGGAATAAGGTGAAGACACAGTCTTCTGAGTACAATCTCAGCCTCCCTAACCAGACGTACAGTTGTCACAGCATCTGGAACTGGTCTACCAAATCCTTGTCTTCACCAAGCAACTGGTTTTATCCCCTTCTCTCATTACTTTTTAGTTTGTCTTCGTGAAGTCATTGCCTGCTTGCCTGATTCATTTGACTTCACTGTGTGAAGACTTATATCTGTTTGGCTTCGTACTATCTTCCATTCTGATCTTGTTTACCTAGTTGTAGTTAGTCTTCGTGCTTTCACTGTATTGTATGCTTGACTAATGCTTGCCTTGTGTAGTTTTCATTCTGTTGCTTACTATATAAGTTTAGTTTACTTGTTTGTCTTCAAAGCCACCGTCTTTTGAAGACTTTCATAAAAATCGCCTATTCACCCCCCCTTTAGTCGATAACTAGCACTTTCAGAAAGAGGTGGTGGGCCTAACAAGTCTATATAGCATTATAAGAATCACAAGTATGGTTCCCCAAGAAATTGCCCCCGATAATTGTATCTTGAACATATATATTCCAAGGAGTAATGACCACATAAAAACTGCAAAGAAGAATGGTAATAGGTTGCTTTCGAGTAGATCTATTTTGAGCATCGCAAATTCTATACCAAGCATCTTTAAAAATTTCTCCCTCCCTTTGTTTAAAATTGAGGACTTCATTATCGGGAGTATTAACAATGATAGAAGGACAAGCCATGAGGGTGAATCAAGCGATCTAACACACGAGCACACAAGAAGCAAGCGAAGAAGACGAACGGAAGAGAGGGAAGAAAAGGCAAATCTTTTTGAAAATCGTTTTAGAGGTGGGGAGAGGAAAACGAGAGGGGAATGGAAAATAATGTAATGCAAGAGATGAGAGTTTATGATGGGTACTTGGTATGTCTTGACTTGGCGTAGATCTCCCCGGCAACGGCGCCAGAAATTCTTCCTGCTACCTCTTGAGCTTGTGTTGGTTTTTCCCTCGAAGAGGAAAGGGTGATGCAGCAAAGTAGAGTAAGTATTTCCCTTAGTTTGAGAACCAAGGTAGCAAAGGAGACAACACACAAGTCACTGAATACTTGCAGAAACAATCAACAAACTTGCACCCAACGCGATAAAGGGGTTGTCAATCCCTTCACGGTTACTTGCAAACGTGAGATCTGATAGAGATAGATACACAGTAAAGTAAATATTTTTGGTATTTTTGGTTTATAGATCGGAAAGTAAAATATTGCAAGATAGTAGATCAGAAACTAGTATGACGGAAAATAGAACTTATATGATGGAAAAGAGACCCGGGGCCATAGCTTTCACTAGTGGCTTCTCTCAAGATAGCAAATAATACGGTGAGTGAACAAATTACTGCCGATCAATTGATAGAATAGTGCATAATTATGATGATATCTAAGGCAATGACCATGAATATAGGCATCACATCCGTGTTAAGTAGACCGAAACGATTCTGCATCTACTACTATTACTCCACACATCGAGACGACCATATGGCCCATAATGTGGGCGCCATCTTCACAAACTTCTCATGTCATATTGCCTCAAGAAGAGAGAAGAGCCATTGTTTTGCATTAGGTTCCGTCGCAGCAACCAAACGTTGACCTAGTTCCTCATCGACCAGGGCCCATGAACACCTCGATGTCATGCATTCCAGTAGCGAGTGTCGCCAAGAGTCCGGCGAACCACAAACACCACATGAGCTCAACGATGACATGTGTCTATGAGATCTCGTTTCTTCTGTCAGGAGTGATTGTTTCGAAAGCTGCCATAAAAATAATATGATATTTCCTGGTACCTGATTTTTCCATAAGGATTTGTATGCCCCTTCTTCATTCATTGTGCATAATGCAATGCCCATGATGACAGAAATATCAAATGAAAAAAGAACCCTCCTGAGGTCATTGTCTATCCCAGGTAGTTGAGGTGGCATCAATTAATTCAGAAATATGTGTGGGTGGGTCTTGAATCAAACACCCATACGGTCGCATCATCTCATCTCGAGGAAGGCAATTATCAATCCAAGCATGTGTGTCCTTTCCATTGCCTATCCTCGTGATCAACCCTTGTTTTAGAGTATCCCTACCGTACAAAATAGCTTGCCAGATCTGACTTGGGTGGCTATCAAGATTTGCATGCTACATCGATGACTCCGAGTAGAGATACTTTTCAAAATAAGGGCACTTAGAGACTCAGGGTTCTGCAAAAGCCTCCATGTCTGTCTGGCAAGCATGGCTAGATTTAAAAGTTCAAAATCTTTGAAGCCTAAACCCGCCATACCTTTAGGTTGTGTCATAGCCTTCCAAGAGATCCAATGAGGTTTGCAATGTCCATCCTTGCTTCCCCACCAGAACTTCCTGATCAAAATTTTGAGATGTTCACACAATCCTTTGGGAAGTTTGAAAGATGACACAGAGTACACTGGAACTGCCTGGGCCATTGTTATCACAAGTACCTCCTTGCCTGCCCAAGACATAGTATTCTTCCAGTCTTAAACTTTGCTCCACATATGATCCTTGAGATGTTTGAATGCACCATTTTCGAGCTCCCTATATCAGAACACATGGCCAAATATTTATCATTTGATGTTTCATTGGGAATGTTCAAAATACCTTTGATCTCATTGTGAACATTGTAAGGTACTCCTTTGCTAAAAAAAAGATAGATGATTTGGCATGATTGATCCTCTAACCCGTGGTTTGGCAATAAAAATCCAACAACGGGTTCACCTCGATAGCACCCGTACCATTTGCTTTGAAAAATATCAGGCTGTCATCGACGAGTAAGAGGTGGTTTACTGGCAGCGCCGTTGGTGCTACAAGTATCCCGCTCAAATTGGATGACTCACTTATGGATTTCAGGAGGCACGAAAGGCCCTATGCTGCAAACAAAAAGTAGTATGGTCGGGTCCCCTTGCCGGATCCCACGAGACGACTTAAAATTTTCAAGTCTTGCCATTGAATAAAACTGAAAATTTGACAGATGTGACCATGCTCATTACAATGTCAACCTCGTCTAATGACACTTTGATAGTGTTACTAACAGACGAGGCCCAAATACTAGGGATGAGGTGGCAGTACACATGGACCATTCGGTCAGGTTTTAAGAAAAGGAGGATAACTTCGGCCTCTGCATCAGGACGATGCATACAACCATATATTATTAAGAATGCAAAATCCAATAGTCAAACAACATCGACCTGGAAATAAAGTGAAAAAAAATTTGAGGCCGCATGCCTCACAACAGTAACTCCACCAGATAACCACTAACCCTATGTAACAAGAGGACAACAAAATGAAAAATACACAACTCCTAGACTATGCCTTCAAGAAGGAATCGCCGAACATTGTGACGAATGGTAAAACCAATAGTTGTGCCAAATTTTAACTTTTCTTTGATTTTCTGAAATTGAAAAATAATAGTGTTGTGCTCTGGTTTGATAAGATAATGTGAAAATGATGCCACTTGTAAAATAAGTATTTTCATTATAGTACAAGATCATCTATGCTTACTTTGTGAAAGAGATGAAGAGATGATCAAATATCAAATCATCATCTCCTTCACAAAGCAAGCATTGATGTTCTTATTACTCTATTACTTTGTTGCATATGGTCCTCTCTGCAATTTAAGAAGGTCAGCGAGCCTCTTGCACGGCAATGTGGGACTAAACCACATCATTCAGTATAGTGTTGTGGTGAGGGGGGGGGGGCTCTCGAGCGACTTTCATGGGCCGGCGTCATAGTTAATCCCATCGACGTAATGTATGTGTTTTTATAAAAATCAATTATATTCATAGTTGGTTTAAAAAATTGATCTAAAATATATTTAAATATGAAAGGAAAGGATAGAAATAGAGAGAGAGAGAGAGAGAGATAAAAACTACCCTAGCGGCCCAACCCTATGTATCCCATCCCACCTACAGGCAACCCCGTATTCAACCTCGCGCCTAGTGGCACTGGACGCCGCGTCCGAGAGTGCCTACTACTGCTTCGCGCCTTTGAGGCTTTCTTCTTCCCCAACTCTACACCGAGAGACAAGCATAATATCACTAGTTCGAACCTATCTGTCAGTGCCCCCTCATATTTCTTGCTCTACAGCCATGGCCAAGAACGTCATGGCCGCGCCAACATCAACCAACGTAGCCACTTTTCTCTTCTCGCTTCACCACCATGTCCTTTAGCTACAACTTTGCCACTATTAACCTGTACGACAAAGATCACTAGACCGTACACCCTGAATCGCCACCATCGCTACCTTCTTCGCTATGTACAACCTAGGATACAGTTGTCGATTCGTCGCCTACAGTCCATCCCCGACCTAGTTAATGTGCTCCACAACCTTAACATGAGCTCCACAGCTATTCTCGCTCTCGTTGTCAATGTTCTCGTGCCGTATGATACGTCTCCAATGTATCTATAATTTTTTATTGTTCCATGCTGTTATATTATCGTTCTTGGATGTTTTACAATCATTTTATAGTCATTTTATATCATTTTTGGTACTAACCTATTGACATAGTGCCCAGTGCCAGTTGCTGTTTTCTGCTTGTTTTATACATCACAGGAAATAAATATCAAACGAAGTCCAAACACAGCGAACGTTTTTGTGGATTTTTTTGGACCAGAAGACATCCAGTGGGCCGAAGATGTACCAGAGAGGGAGCCCGAGGGGGCCATAAGACACCAGGGCGTGCATGGGCACCCAAGCGCGCCCAGGTGGGTTGTGCCCACCTCGATGGTGTTGGAAATATGCCCTAGAGGCAATAATAAATTAGTTATTATTATTATATTTCCTTGTTCATGATAATCGTTTATTATCCATGCTATAATTGTTTTGATAGGAAACTCAGATACATGTGTGGGTACATAGACAACACCAAGTCCCTAGTAAGCCTCTAGATGACTAGCTCGTTGATCAATAGATGGTTACAGTTTCCTGACCATGGACATTGGATGTCGTTGATAACGGGATCACATCATTAGGAGAATGATGTGATGGACAAGACCCAATCCTAAGCCTAGCACAAAGATCGTGTAGTTCGTATGCTAAAGCTTTTCTAAATGTCAAGTATCATTTCCTTAGACCATGAGATTGTGCAACTCCCGGATACCGTAGGAATGCTTTGGGTGTACCAAACGTCACAACGTAACTGGGTGGCTATAAAGGTGCACTACAGGTATCTCCGAAAGTGTTTGTTGGGTTGGCACGAATCGAGACTGGGATTTGTCACTCCGTGTAACGGAGAGGTATCTCTGGGCCCACTCGGTAGGACATCATCATAATGTGCACAATGTGACCAAGGGGTTGATCACGGGATGATGTGTTATAGAACGAGTAAAGAGACTTGCCGATAACGAGATTGGACAAGGTATCGGCATACCGATGATCGAATCTCGGGCAAGTACAATACCGCTAGACAAAGGGAATTGTATACGGGATTGATTGAGTCCTTGACATCGTGTTTCATCCGATGAGATCATCATGGAACATGTAGGAGCCAACATGGGTATCTAGATCCCGTTGTTGGTTATTGACCGGAGAACGTCTCGGTCATGTCTGCATGGTTCCCGAACCCGTAGGGTCTACACACTTAAGGTTCAATGATGCTAGGGTTATAAAGGAAGTTTGTATGTGGTTACCAAATGTTGTTCGGAGTCCCGGATGAGATCCTGGACGTCACGAGGAGTTCCGGAATGGTCCGGAGGTAAAGATTTATATATGGGAAGTCCTGTTTTGGTCACCGGAAAAGTTTTGGGTTTTATCGGTAACGTACCGGGACCACCGGGAGGGTCCCGGGGGTCCACCAAGTGGGGCCACCATCCCCGGAGGGCTGCATGGGCCAAGTGTGGGAGGGGACCAGCCCCAGGTGGGCTGGTGCGCCCCCCACAAGGGCCCAAGGCGCCTAGGGTTTGGGGAAGGGGGCGCACCCACCTAACTTGGGGGGGGGGGCAAGTTTCCCCCCTCTCCCCCCTTGGCCGCACCCTAGATGGGTTTTGGGGGCGGCCGCACCCCTTGGGGTAGGAACCCTAGGGGAGGCGCAGCCCACTCCCTCTCCCCTATATATAGTTGAGGTATTTGGGGCTGCATACACATGAGTTTCACCTCTCCTTGGCGCATCCCTACCTCTCTCCCTTCTCCTCTCCCGCGGTGCTTGGCGAAGCCCTGCAGGATTGCCACGCTCCTCCGTCACCACCACGCCATTGTGTTGCTGCTGGACGGAGTCTTCCTCAACCTCTCCCTCTCTCCTTGCTGGATCAAGGCATGGGAGACGTCATCGGGCTGTACGTGTGTTGAACGCGGAGGTGCCATCCATTCGGCACTAGGATATCCGGTGATTTGGATCACGACGAGTACGACTCCTTCAACCCCATTCTCTTGAACGCTTCCGCTTAGCGATCTACAAGGGTATGTAGATGCACTCTCCTTCCCCTCGTTGCTGGTTTCTCCATAGATAGATCTTGGTGACACATAGGAAAATTTTTGAATTTCTGCTACGTTCCCCAACAGTGGCATCATGAGCTAGGTCTATTGCGTAGATTCTTTGCACGAGTAGAACACAAAGTAGTTGTGGGCGTTGATTTTGTTCAATATGCTTACCGTTACTAGTCCAATCTTGTTTCGACGGTATTGTGGGATGAAGCGGCCCAGACCGACCTTACACATACACTTACGTGAGACAGGTTCCACTGACTGATATGCACTTGGTGCATAAGGTGGCTAGCGGGTGCCAGTCTCTCCCACTTTAGTCGGAACGGATTCGATGAAAAGGGTCCTTATGAAGGGTAAATAGCAATTGGCACATCACTTTGTGGTTTTGCGTAGGTAAGAAACGTTCTTCCTAGAAACCCATAGCAGCCACGTAAAACATGCAAACAACAATTAGAGGACGTCTAACTTGTTTTTGCAGGGTATGCTATGTGATGTGATATGGTCAAGAAGAATGTGATGAATGACATGTGATGTATGAGATTGATCATGTTCTTGTAATAGGAATCACGACTTGCATGTCGATGAGTATGACAACCGGCAGGAGCCATAGGAGTTGTCTTAATTTATTGTATGGCCTGCGTGTTATTGAACAAACGCCATGTAATTAATTTACTTTATTGCTAACCGGTAGCCATAGTAGTAGAAGTAATAAGTTGGCGAGACAACTTCATGGAGACACGATGATGGAGATCATGATGATGGAGATCATGGTGTCATGCCGGTGACGATGATGATCATGGAGCCCCGAAGATGGAGATCAAAAGGAGCAAAAAATGATATTGGCCATATCATGTCACTAATTGATTGCATGTGATGTTTATCATGTTTATACATCTTATTTTCTTAGAACGACGGTAGTAAATAAGATGATCCCTCATTAAAATTTCAAGAAAGTGTTCCCCCTAACTGTGCACCATTGCGAAAGTTCGTCGTTTCGAAGCACCACGTGATGATCGGGTGTGATAGATTCTTACGTTCACATACAACGGGTGTAAGCCAGATTTACACACGCGAAACACTTAGGTTAACTTGACGAGCCTAGCATGTACAGACATGGCCTCAGAACACAAGAGACCGAAAGGTCGAGCATGAGTCGTATAGTAGACACGATCAACATGAAGATGTTCACCGATGATGACTAGTCCGTCTCACGTGATGATCGGACACGGCCTAGTTGACTCAGATCATGTAATCACTTAGATGACTAGAGGGATGTCTATCTGAGTGGGAGTTCATTAGATGAACTTAATTATCCTGAACATAGTCAAAAACCCTTTGCAAATTATGTCATAGCTCGCGCTTTAGTTCTACTGTTTTAGATATGTTCCTAGAGAAAATATAGTTGAAAGTTGACAGTAGTGATTATGCGATCAGTAGAAAGCTTATGTCCTTAATGCACCACTCAGTGTGCAGAACCCCAAACGTCATCTGTGGATGTTGCGAACATCGGACATACACGTTTTGATAACTACGTGATAGTTCAGTTAAACGGTTTAGAGTTGAGGCACCAAAGATGTTTTCGAAACATCGCGGAACATATGAGATGTCTCGAGGGCTGAAATTGGGGTTTCAGGCTCGTGCCCACGTCAAGAGGTATAAGACCTCCGACGATTTTCTTAGCCTGCAAACTAAGGGAGAAAAGCTCAATCGTTGAGCTTGTGCTCAGATTGTCTGAGTGCAACAATCACATGAATCGAGTGGGAGTTGATCTTCCAGATGAGATAGTGATGTTTCTCCAAAGTCATTGCCACCAAGCTGCTAGAGCTTCATGATGAACTATAACAAATCAGGGATAGATATGATGATCCTTGAGATATTCACGATGTTTGACACTGCGGAAGTAGAAATCAAGAAGGAGCATCAATTTTTGATGGTTAGTGAAACCACTAGTTTCAAGAAGGGCAAGGGCAAGAAGGGGCACTTCATGAAACGGAAAATCAGTTGTTGCTCCAGTGAAGAAACCCAAGGTTGAACCCAAACCCGAGACTAAGTGCTTCTGTAATAAGGGGAACAGCCACTGGAGCAGATTACCCTAGATACTTGGTAGATAAGAAGGCTGGCAAGGTCGATAGAAGTATATTGGATATACATTATGTTAAATGTGTACTTTACTAGTACTCCTAGTAGCACCAGGGTATTAGATACCGGTTCGGTTGCTAAGTGTTAGTAACTCGAAATAAAAACTACGGAATAAACGGAGACTAGCTAAAGGTGAGCTGACGATATGTGTTGGAAGTGTTTCCAAGGTTGATGTGATCAAGCATCGCACGCTCCCTCTACCATCGAGATTGGTGTTAAACCTAAATAATTGTTATTTGGTGTTTGCGTTGAGCATAGACATGATTGGATTATGTCTGTCGCAATACGGTTATTCATTTAAGGAGAATAATGGTTACTCTGTTTATTTGAATAATACCTTCAATGGTCTTGCACCTAAAAGGAATGGTTTATTGAATCTCGATCGTAGTGATACACATTTTCATGCCAAAAGATATAAGATAGTAATGATAGTACCACTTACTTGTGGCACTGCCATGTAGGTCATATTGGTGTAAAACGCATGAAGAAGCTCCATGTTGATGGATCTTTGGACTCACTCGTTTTTGAGAAGTTTGAGACATGCAAACCATGTCTATTGGTGTATACGCATGAAGAAACTCCATGCAGATGGATCGTTTGGACTCACTTGATTTTGAATCACTTGAGATATGCAAATCATACCACATAGGCAAGATGACTGAAAAGCCTCGTTTTTCAGTAAAATGGAACAAGATAGCAACTTGTTGGAAGTAACACATTTTGATGTGTGCAGTCCAATGAGTGCTGAGGCATGCAGTGAATATCATTGTGTTCTTACTTCACGGATGATTTAAGTAGATACTGAGTATATTTACTTGATGAAACACAAGTCTGAATTATTGAATGGTTCAAGTAATTTCAGAGTGAAGTTGAAGATCATCGTGACAAGAGGATAAAATGTCTATGATATGATCATAGAGATGAGTATCTGAGTTACGAGCTTTGGCACGCAATTAAGACATTGTGGAAATTGTTTCACAATTAATACCGCCTGGAACACCATAATGTGATGGTGTGTCCGAACATCATATTTGCACCCTATTGGATATAGTGTGTACCATGATGTATCTTATCGAATTACCACTATCGTTCATGGGTTAGGCATTAGAGACAACCGCACTCACTTTAGTAGGGCACCACGTAATTCCGCTGAGACGACATCGTTTGAACTATGGTTTGGAGAAACCTAAGTTGTCGTTTCTTAAAAGTTCGGGGCTGCGACGCTTATGTGAAAAAGTTTCAGGTTGATGAGATCGAACCCAAAGCGGATAAAAAATGCATCTTCATAGGACACCCAAAACAGTTGGGTATACCTCCTATCTCAAATCCGGAAGCAAAAGTAATTGTTTCTAGAAACGGGTCCATTCTCAAGGAAAAGTTTCTCTCGAAAGAATTGAGTGGGAGGATGCTGGAGACTTGATGAGGTTACTGAACCGTCACTTCAACTAGTGTGTAGCAGGGCACAGGAAGTTGTTCCTGTGGCGCCTACACCAATTGAAGTAGAAGCTTATGATAGTGATCATGAAGTTTCGGATCAAGTCACTACCGTACCTCGTAGGGTGACAAGGATGCTTACTACTTCAGAGTGGTACGCAATCCTGTCTTAGAGGTCATGTTGCTAGACAACAATGAACCTACGAGCTATGGAGAAGCGATGGTGGGCCCAGATTCCGACAAATGGCTCGAGGCCATAAAATCCGAGAAAGGATCCATGACTTTGGAAGAAATACTTGATGGTCGTGGCCGTTGGGTACAGATGGATTTTAAAAGGAAGACAGACAATGATGGTAAGAATCACCATTAAGAAAGCTCGACTTGTCGTTAAGATGTTTTCCCACAAGTTCAAGGAGTTGACTACGATGAGGCTTTCTCACTCGTAGCGATGCTAAGAGTCTGTTGGAATTGGATTAGCAGTTACTGCATTATTTATGAAATCTTGCAGATAGAATGTCAAAACATTGTTTCCTCGACAGTTTTCTTGAGGAAAGGTTGTATGTGATACAACCAGAAGGTTTTGACAATCCTGAAGAACGCTAACAAATATGCAAAACTACAGCAATCCTTCTAAGGACTGGAGTAAGCATCTCGGAGTTGGAATGTACGCTTTGGTGAGATGATCAAAGATTTTGGGTTTATACAAAGTTTATGAGAAACTTGTATTTCCAAAGAAGTGAGTGGGAGCGCTATAGAATTTCTGATGAGTATATGTTGTTGACATATTGTTGATCAGAAATGATGTAGAATTTCTGGAAAGCATATAGGGTTATTTGAAAAGTGTTTTTCAATGGAGAACCTGGATTAAGCTACTTGAACATTGAGCATCAAGATCTATGAGGATAGATCAAAAAACGCTAAATGGTACTTTCAAATGAGCACATACCTTGACATGATCTTGAAGGTGTTCATGATGGATCAGTCAAAGAAGGAGTTCTTGCCTAAGTTGTAAGGTATGAAGTTAAGAGTTAAAGCTCGACCACGACAGAAGAGAGAGAAAGGACGAAGGTCGTCCCCTATGCTTCAGACGTAGGCTCTATAGTATGCTGTGCTGTGTACCGCACCGGAACTGTGCCTTGCCATGAGTCAGTCAAGGGGTACAAGAATGATCCAGGAATAGATCATTGGACAGCGGTCAAAATTGTCCTTGGAGTAAATAAAGGACATGTTTCTTGATTATGGAGGTGATAAAGAGTTCGGCGTAAAGGGTTACGTCGATGCAAGCTTTAATACCTATCTGAATGACTCTGAGTAGCAAACCGGATACGTATAGTGGAGCAACCATTTTGGAATAGCTCCAAGTGGAGCGTGGAAGCAGCATTTACAATATGACATAGAGAATTGTGAAATACATACGGATCTGAATCTTGCAGACCCGTTGACTAAAACCTCTCTCACAAGCAAAACATGATCAAACCCCAGAACTCATTGAGTCTTAATCACATGGTGATGTGAACTAGTTTAGTGACACTCGTAAACTCTTTGGATGTTGGTCACATGGCGATGTGACCTATCAGTGTTAATCACATGGCGATGTGAACTAGATTATTGACTCTAGTGCAAGTGGGAGACTGTTGGAAATATGCCCTAGAGGCAATAATAAATTAGTTATTATTATTATATTTCCTTGTTCATGATAATGTTTATTATCCATGCTATAATTGTATTGATAGGAAACTCAGATACATGTGTGGGTACATAGACAACACCAAGTCCCTAGTAAGCCTCTAGATGACTAGCTCGTTGATCAACAGATGGTTACGGTTTCCTGACCATGGACATTGGATGTCGTTGATAACGGGATCACATCATTAGGAGAATGATGTGATGGACAAGACCCAATCCTAAGCCTAGCACAAAGATCGTGTAGTTCGTATGCTAAAGCTTTTCTAAATGTCAAGTATCATTTCCTTAGACCATGAGATTGTGCAACTCCCGGATACCGTAGGAATGCTTTGGGTGTACCAAACGTCACAACGTAACTGGGTGGCTATAAAGGTGCACTACAGGTATCTCCGAAAGTGTCTGTTGGGTTGGCACGAATCGAGACTGGGATTTGTCACTCCGTGTAATGGAGAGGTATCTCTGGGCCCACTCGGTAGGACATCATCATAATGTGCACAATGTGACCAAGGGGTTGATCACAGGATGATGTGTTACGGAACGAGTAAAGAGACTTGCCGATAACGAGATTGAACAAGGTATCGGCATACCGACGATCGGATCTCGGGCAAGTACAATACCGCTAGACAAAGGGAATTGTATACGGGATTGATTGAGTCCTTGACATCGTGGTTCATCCGATGAGATCATCGTGGAACATGTGGGAGCCAACATGTGTATCCAGATCCCGCTGTTGGTTATTGACCGGAGAACGTCTCGGTCATGTCTGCATGGTTCCCGAACCCGTAGGGTCTACACACTTAAGGTTCGATGACGCTAGGGTTATAAAGGAAGTTTGTATGTGGTTACCGAATGTTGTTCGGAGTCTCGGATGAGATCTCGGACGTAACAAGGAGTTCCGGAATGGTCCGGAGGTAAAGATTTATATACGGGAAGTCCTGTTTTGGTCACCGGAAAAGTTTCGGGTTTTATCGGTAATGTACCGGGACCACCGGGAGGGTCCCGGGGGTCCACCAAGTGGGACCACCATCCCCGGAGGGCTGCATGGGCCAAGTGTGTGAGGGGACCAGCCCCAGGTGGGCTGGTGCGCCCCCCCCCCCCCACAAGGGCCCAAGGCGCCTAGGGTTTGGGGAAGGGGGCGCACCCACCTAACTTGGGGGGCAAGTTTCCCCCCTCTCCCCCCTTGGCCGCACCTTAGATGGGTTTTGGGGGCAGCCGCACCCCTTGGGGAGGGAACCCTAGGGGAGGCGCAGCCCCCTCCCTCTCCCCTATATATAGTTGAGGTATTTGGGGCTGCATACACATGAGTTTCACCTCTCCCTGGCGCAGTCCTACCTCTCTCCCTTCTCCTCTCCCGCGGTGCTTGGCGAAGCCCTGCAGGATTGCCACGCTCCTCCATCACCACCACGCCATTGTGCTGCTGCTGGACGGAGTCTTCCTCAACCTCTCCCTCTCTCCTTGCTGGATCAAGGCATGGGAGATGTCACCGGGCTGTACGTGTGTTGAACGCGGAGGTGCCATCCATTCGGCACTAGGATCTCCGGTGATTTGGATCACGACGAGTACGACTCCTTCAACCCCGTTCTCTTGAACGCTTCCGCTTAGCGATCTACAAGGGTATGTAGATGCACTCTCCTTCCCCTCGTTGTTGGTTTCTCCATAGATAGATCTTGGTGACACGTAGGATTTTTTTTGAATTTCTGCTACGTTCCCCAACAGGTGGCCTCCCGCACCGCCTCTTTGCTCTATAAATACACCAATATTCCAGAAACCCTAGGGTATTCGAGGAAAATCAATTCCAGCCACCGCAAGTTCCAGAAACACCAGATCCAATCTAGACACAATCGCGGAGGGGTTCATCATGTCCATTGGTGCCTCTCCGATGATGCGTGAGTAGTTCTTTGTAGACCTACGGGTCTGTAGTTAGTAGCTACATGTCTCTCTCTCTCTCTCTCTCTCTCTCTCTCTCTCTCTCTCTCTCTCTCTCTCTCTCTCGATTCTCAATACAATGGTCTCTTGGAGATCCATATGATGTAATTCTTTTTGCGGTGTGTTTGTTGGGATCTGATGAACTTTGAGTTTATGATCAGATCTATGTTTTTATCCATGAAAGTTATTTGAGTCTTCTTTTGATCTCTAATATGCATGATTGATTATAGCCTCATATTTCTTCTTTGATGTTTGGGTTTTGTTTGGCCAACTTGATCTATTTATCTTGCAATGGGAAGAGGTGCTTTGTGATGGGTTCGATCTTACGGTGCTTGATCCCAGTGATATAAAGGGAAACGACACGTATGTATTGTTGCTATTAAGGATAACAAGATGGGGTCTATTTCTACATAAATAGATCTTGTCTACATCATGCCATTGTTCTTATTGCATCACTCTGTTTTTCCATGAACTTAATATACTAGATGCATGCTGGATAGCGGTTGATGTGTGGAGTAATAGCAGTAGATGCTGTCAGGAGTCGGTCTACTAATCTTGGACATGATGCCTATGTAATGATCATTGCCTGGATATCATCATGAGTATTTGAAGTTCTATCAATTGTCCAACAGTAATTGTTTTCCCACCATTTGCTATTTTTCTCGAGAGAAGCAACTAGTGAAACCTACGGCCCCCGGGTCTCTTCTTATCATATTTGCCTTTGGGATCTAATTTCCTTTGCTTTTATTTTAAGTTCTATTAAACCAAAAATACAAAAATACCTTGCTGCACTTTATTTTATTTGCGGTCCATTTATCCTATCTATTACAACTTTACCCCGTCTCCTCGCCAATTTCTGGCACCGTTACCCGAAAGGGATTGACAACCTCTTTAACACGTCGGGTTGTGGGTATTTGTTATCTGTTTGCAGGGGCTGTTTACGTTGTGTTGCGTGGTTCTCCTACTAGTTTGATAACATTGGTCTCATCACTGAGGGAAATACCTACCGTTGCTGTGCTGCATCATCCCTTCCTCTTTGAAGAAATACTGACGTAGTTCTAGCAGACATCACCATCGTGCCATTAATCGCGACCACCCTTTGCTGATTCCGCATAACCTCATGAAGATGCTCTGATGACCATTTGGTCATGTGCCCGTGTCAAACTGCACAACCAGAAGCCGTAGAACAACACCAGCACAAAAAATCGTTTGAATCCATGTTGTAGCTTTGTTGCCTACATACACTGCACTCCAGCCATGATGGTACTCACCCATTGCTTTCGTTTCCGTCCACCCCCGGCCACCATGATGCCTCCCATCGACGCGCACGAGCACCAGCCACCGTTAGAGGCCAAGACACCATCCAGCCATCGTTGGAATCGGCCAGACGAGCAAAGACGCATTGTCGTGCTAGGCATATGCGACTAACCGCCGGTTGGCTGACGTGGCTATACTTTACAGTGGCCCACGTGTCGTATTCTCATGCATGTAACGGTCAAAAGGGTTGACCCAACGGAAATTCTGCATTTGGCCATATATGAGGTTCAACTAGACAGAGCAGGGCAAAAAGTGAGCACAAGTTAGAGGGGTTGGCAAAACTGAGCACAACTAAAGAACAAAGGGCATGAAAATAGAAATCCCTTATAAAATATCTTCAT
>NC_041385.1:30122778-30143977 GCF_002162155.2 Triticum dicoccoides | reverse complement strand
GTACATTTTGATTAAGACTTCACTTATAATAAACACATTAAATCCAAAGTTGTATTATGTTAAAGAGATATTTTGCAAGATAAATACAACAATCTTCTATCCTGCTTATCGCTCCTACTTTAAAAGAACGTAAAGTTATGTCTTCTGCTGCTACTTCGTCCAACTTTAAGTATGTTTCCCTTTCCTAGTTTTCTTTTGTTTCTTATCCTCCCATCAACATCTCTGGTTCTTTCCACCGGATCTCCCTGAAAAATGCACCAATTGTACCATTTAGTACCATACCAAATAAAGATTTGGGTTATTTGATAAGCTAATAAATGCTTATCGATATTGGTTTATCAAATATAATTTATTTCTAAAGATAGAAAGCTCAAATGCTTCTTAAAGTTATATAGGACACCGCTAACGCCCACACGTGTGGTGGGAACCAAACCCGCCCACACGCCTTATAGCACACACAGACTACGCCATATCACCGCATGCATGCATGTGGAATTTTTTTTTCGATTTTCGATTTTTAAAATGTTTTATCTCTTAAAAAATCCGATTGAAGATCCGTTTTTCACCATTAAATCCCTCGCGACGAGATCTTCGGAACTAGATCCCATATCAATATATTTCGACGAACTTTTTTAGGTTAAAAGTTGCCATGTCTATTGCACGTGAATTGCCATAATGTTTACACTGAAGTTGCCATGATATGTTTTAGCTATTTTCTTCTACATTTAAAAGTAAATTTTGACATATTATAAAACAGGAATTAAGAAACTAGACTTGCCATGCACCATAAATTAAAATTGCCATGATACATGCACTTAAAATTGCCATGGTTCATATAAAAAAATAATATATTCATGGTCAAAGTACTGGAATTGCCATCATCAAAAAACTAAAATTGCCATGATCTACAAACTAAAATTGCCACATGGCAACTTTAGTTTAAGCACTATGGAAACTACAGTGTAAACATCATCGCAATTTTTGGGCAAAATTTTTTTCCGTCGAAACATATCAACATGGGGTCTAGTTTTGAAGATCTCGTCGAGACGGATTTAATGATGAAAATAGATTTTTAATTCTCTTTTTGAATTAGGAGATAAAACATTTTTAAGCCGAAAACCAAAAAAAATTCTGCCGATGTCATCAGTTCAAACGCGGCAAAATGAGTTGTGTTGGAAGCGTGTGGACGATGCGCAAATGCTCACACATGTGGGCGTTAGTTTTTCCGGTTATATATGCATAACACAAGGGGTGTCTTGATGCAAGATGGAAGGGTCAATTTTGTCCCAAAGTTAGACGTGCACATCACAAGGGGTGTCTTGATGCAAGATCGATGACTTAATTTTTAGTCCTACTCCCGTCTCTCTCTGTCATAATTTTTATACTCCAATCTCTTGGGGGTTTCAACCGGGTTTTTCCTGAAAACCACTGTCCCATCTTTTCGACTTACCATTTTTTTATCCAATAAATTCTTACAAAATAAAATACTATTTTTACACAATCACACTAATATGAGTAGGTAATTCGCTAACTAATATAGTAGAATATTTATCTCCCATTGCAACACACTGGCTTCTAGTATAATTCACAAATGTACAATCCATATAGAACAGTATGTACTAACAATCAAAATTATGCATTGAATACCATGGAAAATCAAGCATGTCTTGCATTTTGGGTGTGGGAGTAATTATTTTTATATGCATACAATCCAAATACATTTTAGATAAGCATATAAAGGGAGTAGGGTATTTTGGAGGATGGGCTCATGGAGCTCTTTTTCTGTAAATTCAAAAATCATGATTTGAAATTTTCAGACGTTTCTTGAAAAAACCATACATGTTTCTGTGGATGTGTTTTACATGTGTATAAATTTTGATGATGAAATAAATTATGGCGAGACCTACACAAAAAAGAAAAAATCATGCATTTTTAATAGTGAACAGTACACATACTCTTCATCATTTTCAAAATCATGATTTTGTCTTTTTATGTAGCTCTCACCATAATGTATACCATCTTTAAATTTTACGCATATGTATTGTACATCTCTACAAATGTGTGTGTGTTTTTTAGATTTTTTTGAAACTTCAAAATGTAATTTTCAGAAATTTCAAAATAAAGAGCTCCATGGAGGGCCTCAACTTTAGTTTCTCCCAAGGCCCGTGAAATCTCAGCACTGATCCTCATTTTTCATAAAACATATTCCATTAAGTTCACAGATTGATTGACTCAAGTTGAACAACGTAGAGGCCAACATCCACACGTAAGAAAAGCATACCATTATCATCATCATACGCTATTATATCCATCACTCTCCTTGCTCCGTCAATTTTATGAGAGAATCCACGAATGTTTCATATTTGGATAGTCTTCTACAAAAACCATATGGTAGCACCATGCCAATTGTTCTTCCTCAACCACATTTATAAGCTAGGGTAAGTCAATATGATGATACCAACAACACAGTCTTCTGCCTGGATGTTCTAAGGCCTACTGAAAGTTTTCAGACCAGGAAGTCTCCTAACTACTGAAAGCAAATGGATTTTTATTATCTAATTCTAGAATGATATGAGTTTTACCATGCATCTAACCATGTCTACCAAATAAATTCTTTGTAGAAAAGGGATTAGGGATGTGAGGGGTTTCGGGTGGAAGGAGGAAATTGGATGGAGGGGAGGCGATCACCAAACCACTTCTGATCCCCAATTGCCATTGGTTTAGAAACCACTCTCATCAAATGAGCCCAAAATCTAGTGTCGAGGTGTCTTATACATGACATAGTTTTTCATCAATATGTCTTGTATAACATGTTGCACACCTCAGATACGAATACCAACTTCCTATTTTACCTCTTATGCTCTAAACTTGGAACCGAAAACGGCTGTGCGGATAGAAGCGTGGTAGAGAAGCGTCATTGCTCGAAGGGAAGGTCATACAACGACGGGTGAAGGACTGGTGGATGATCCAATGAACGCTCGTAGTAATGTATCCTAAAAAAAACTTGTAAATATAGATTGTCAGTTAACCATAGTTAACCATGCACTTTTTTATTGAAAGTTGGTGATTTTTATGCACCCTCTTACAAGGAAAGAAGGAAATATTATGTTAGTATCTTTTTTAAAGTTGGTTAGCAAACACAAAATATAAGACCATTTTTCATGAAAAATTAAAATATATTAGTTCTATGTTACAATGTGAAATGTTCTAAATGTTTAAATAATCAAAACGAGTGATATGATAACATGTATTTATGAACACATTACTACTACCTCTATCCAGAATTGTGAAGCGGCCATGGCATTTTAGTCATCAATTTGATTTGTGAAACATATGATGCCTCTAAATAGTATATACTCTCTCTCCAATCCATATTAATCGTTGTTGCTTTAGTACTAAAGGGGCTAATGGAATTTATCATTGAATGAGTTCAAAGAGTTAGTAAGAAAACACAAAAAGCAGATTCCAATACTATTTTTCATGAAAATGTAAAGATATTTGTGTCAACCTCGCTATTGAATTGTTTTAAATGTCTAAATAATAAAAATAACGCAAGTTTTAGTACTACGATGATATGTATTTATGAACATAGGTACTGCCTCTATCCGAGTTTGTAAAGAGGGCATGGTTTCTTAGGTCATCAATTTGACTAGCGAAATGTATGTTGCCTCTACAAATATATCATTGATTTCATCATAGAACAAAGTTTCTAATGTGTAGATGAACACTGCATTACATTAAGAAAAAAAAAGATGTAAACAGGTACACTGAAACATTTCTCAAAAAAAATGGTGATTCATATACAATGAAACAGAATGATTTATCCCTCAAAAAAAAGAAACAAACAGAATGATTTAAAAAAATGAAATGAGAAATTCGAAGAGAAATGGAGTGTACACACCAGTCCACATCAAACGGCAAAACACGCACCATCCCATTATAATCCACAAAGAAAAGACATAGTAGTACTAAATCAGCGGCGAAAACCCCATAATAGCCCCGCTGGACTCACGCGCGCACACGCGGCCCCCGATACTTATTCACCCCAGACGCCTACTATTCCATCTATTTTCCCTTTCGCCCACGCTTCCATCGCCGCAGGCAACCCACCCCTCCTCCTCGTCCATCTCGCTCTCCTCTCCTCTCCTCTCCTCCTCACCACGTCCACGCCCTACCCATCTCGCCGCCGCCGCCGCCGCAGCCGCCAGAGCCGGAGCGGCTGCAGGGGCCAGGGTTGACGGCGCCACGTCGCCCCCGGCCATGGTGATCTCGGCGGAGCCGCCGCCCGCGGCTCTGCCGTCGGATCCCACCGCGGAAGGCGGCGCCGGGGAGGCGGGGGGCGCGGCCGTGGAGGCGGTGATGACGCCGTCGAGCGCGCGCCGCGGGGCCCTGTCGTCGCTCCCGTCGACGCTCAAGACGTGGGGGAGCCACCGGATGCTGCGCTGCGCCCCCGTCAACCGCGCCGGCGACGCCATCGCCCCGGCCAGGCGGTCCTCCTCGCAGCAGCTCGACGAGGTCAGCGAGAGGCTCCTCCTCGGCCTCCGCGAGGCGGCGGCGGCGGCGCCGGGCGGCGGTGCCAGCGCCGCGGACGACGACGAGTCCCCGGGGGTCGTCGAGGCGGCCTCTCCGCGTCCGTCGAAGGCGCGCACCCGACGACGCCGCCGCGCCCTGATGCCGCCGTCCCCCGCGCCCGCCGCGAGCGCCTCGCCCCAGGCGTCGGAGCGCGAGCGGAGGCTGGTCCGCGCCGACGCGCTCGGCAGGGCGCGGTTCTCCGCGACGCTCTCCGCCGAGGAGATCGAGGAGGACGTGTACGCGCTGACCGGCGCGCGCCCGCGCCGCCGCCCGCGGCGCCGCCGGCCCCGCCCCGTGCAGAAGCAGCTCGATGTGAGTTCCCGTGCCTCCTCTGCTCTTCCCCCTCACATTACATTCCAGCCCCTGCCGCTCCTCCCCGAGGGACCCGTTTGTAATTCCGTGAAACTCCCCGTCCCCAGATGCTACTCCCCGGCGCGTGGCTATCGGAGATCACCGCCGAGTTCTACCGGGTGCCGGACGATCGCTGACCCGCTCCCGCTCAACTCAACCCAACAGTAAGCAAAGCAAAGCGAATTCGCCGATCGCAATTCAATTGGTTGCCGCCATTGTGAGCTGAGCTCTACATAATCCATCCATTAATTGACCATATAGGGTCGGGCTGATGTGAATCCCAGCAGCATTCAGCTAGTAGTCGTAGCAGCAGTAGTGGTAAGCAGCAAGTGCAAGTGATGGTTCATGACTAGTCAGTGATTCTCCAGCAGTGGTGGTTGTGTCTCGTAGTATCATCAGCGGATTGGGAGGACGCAATGTGGTCCGCTCAGTACAATCGTTAACATCGATCTCTGTTGCAAATTTGCAATCTCAATGCTTCTTCTGTGCATGGAAATTTTTCGTCTTTTTTCATTTCTGGGAGATGTTTTTTATTGGTGCTAATGGCCGTGGTGAGTAGTGAGCGCGAGCACGGGGAGGGGTTGCGTTTCTGGGTGTCTGGCGCGTGGGCCCGGGGACCGGGCGGCTTCGAAACCCTGGCACCGCTCGGCCGGCCTTGGCGGTGGGCGGTGGGCGCTGGGCGGTGGGCAGAGGGAGGCAGAGTCTTTTTTGCGGGACCGTGCCCCAAGTTCGTTGGTTCGTTCGGTGACGCCGACGCGCGCTTTGTGCGCCTCCTGCCTGCGGGTGCGGCCCGGTCCATGGGCTCCGTCCATGCACGCTTTATGCCTTTTTTTTACGTCTGCACGCTTTATGGCTGGGAGTACGTCACGTTACGCGCTGAGTCGCCGTTATTTGTCATGTGCGGAACATTTTTAATCTCTTTATTGAACACCGTTTTGTATAGCTCTGTTCTCATGGATGGTGCGAAAATCGTACTGTTTTGGAACCGATGGTTCGATCGAATCGTTATTAGTCCAATGATGATGATGAATTGTCCTGGTCCTCTGCTCTCCGAACCGTCTGATCTGGCAACGGAGGGCCGGGATCGGCGGCTCGTACGGAGAACCCCTGACAGTGCACCTACCGTAGTTATGGGACGCCAACATTGACATGCATGCAAATGCTGCGTAGGCATGATGGCGGATCCACGTGTCCATGCAGGAATTTGGTCCATGCACCGTCCCCTTCGGACCTATTTTGTGTTTGCCTATGCCTTCCGCTTCCAGCCTACTTTTGTGTATGCCTTGTTGTTTATGTGTCTCACCCGAGACAGGCTGAAAATGGGTCGTGAAAAAATCATACTGTTTGGAATATATGGCTCGATTGATTTGTCACTCCATTAATAATGATCCTGATCTTTACTATGCAAATCGCTTGATTTCTTTGGCCGCGGATGGACACGACGGATTATACGGATAACCCTGACGGTGCACCTATCATAGTTTTCGCACGCAACATTCACTTGCATGCAAATGCTGCTAGGATCCACGTCCATGTACCGCCCCCTCTTATTTGGTAGTATTTGCCTGTACCAAAAAAAAGTATTTGCCTGTACCTTCCATTTCCATTCCACTTTTGTGTGTCTGTTTTTTTTTTTGCAAAATAGAATAGATCTATTGTAAAAGTTTACTGGAAGTACAAAGCATCTCAATCATAATAAAATGGAAAACATTCTATTTCAATCGGCTGATCACCGCGACGCGTAAGGCAGCTCGAGCAACTGACACGCGTCCCATGGCATGGGCCCATCCGCCGGTAACCATCTTCGTGGGAACCACAGAGCCACTCGTTATCCTCTCTCCCCTATCCTTCGTCTTCTTCCCTCGATTTTGCTCTCTCCTTTGCCCTCCCCTTCCCTCTAGATCGGGGCCAACGCAGTCAAGTCGACGGTTGCCGCTGCTGCAAGCTTTCTGCTCTCATTTGTGTGCACTGTCGGGAGGAACACCATCGTTTTCTTTCTGCAGCCGCTGCTTCAAAAGGACATCCACTGATCGCCACAGTTACTACACGGGGTAATTAACACGATCGCTAGAGGCGATGCAGATGCTGCAAGAGGGCAACCATCGAGGATGCAGCTCTGGCCGGCGGCTTGCGGAGTTACGATGCGGCTCCGGGCGCTGCAATGGAGCGCTGGCCAGCGACTCCCGATGCTGCAATGAAGCGCTCCCGCCGACTCCCACACTCCAATGGAGCGCTCGCCAGCTACTACCGGTGCTCCAATGGAGTGCTCGATGTCGGCTCACGATGCTGCAATGGAATGGTCGCCGGTGTCTCTTGATGCTGCAATGGATCGCTCCCGACGACTCCCAGCGCTGCAATGGAGCGGCCGCCCGCGGCATCTCGGTGCTGCGATGAAGTTTTAGGCGGTGGTTTCTCGGTGTTGTGATGAAGAACTTTGCCGTCGGGGGCCACGAGGGGCGGCGACCCGTTGCAACACACAGGGAGATGGGATGTGTGTTGCCTTGCATCATCACCAGCGAGCGACGACCAATAGAGGACATGGTTGGGGGCAAGCAATGACCGACTGCCCGATGCGAGGGGAGCGATGCTTGAGAAGGGGAGGCTTGTGCTATGAAGTGTGGGTAAGTGATGACCCACAAGTATAGGGGGTCAATCGTAGTCCTTTCAATAAGTAAGAGTGTCGAACCCAACGAGAAGCAGAAGGAAATGACAAGTGGTTTTCAGCAAGGTATTTTCTGCAGGTACTGAAAGTAGTAGCAATGATAGATAGTTTTGTAACAAGTAACAAGTAGCAACGGTAACAAAGTGCAGTAAGGTGGCTCAATCCTTTTTATAGCAAAGGATAATCTAGAACGTTCTCTTATAGTAAGCAAAGCGTTCTCGAGGACACATGGGAATTTTCGTCTAGTTACGTTCATCATGTTTAGTTGATTCACGTTTGCTATTTTGATAATTTGATATGTGGGTGGACCGGTGCTAGGGCGTTGTTCTTAGTTGAACAAGCAACCCTCTTATAATTACTCCCTCTCGCAAGCATCCGCAACTATAAAAGAAGAGTTAAGATTACTCTAACCATAGCATGAAACTTATGGATCCAAATCAGCCCCTTACGGAATAACTCGTAAACTAGGGTTTAAAGTTCTGTCACTCTAGCAACCCATCATCTACTTATTACTTCACAATGCCCTCCCTTATGCCCAAATACGGTGAAATGTTATGTAGTCGACGTTCACATGACACCACTAAAGGAAAAACAACATACATATCATCATAATATCGAGCGAATAGCAACTTCACATGATTACTTATAACAAGACTACTCCCATGTCCTCAAGAACAAAAATAACTACTCACAAATCATATTCATGTTCAAGATCATACGGGTATTGAATATGCTTCAGGATCTGAACATTTAATCTTCCATCAAATAAATCAACTAGCATCAACCACAAAACGTAATCAACACTACTAGCAACCCACAGGTACCAATCTAAGGTTTTGGGAAAAGATTGAATACAAGAGATGAACTAGGATTTGATATAAGATGGTGTTGGTGAAGATGTTAATGAACATTGGTCCTCCCACAATGAGAGGATCGTCGGTGATGTCCATAGCTTCAATTTCGCCCTCCCGGAGTGAAGTATCCCCAGCAGAATCACTCTGCCGGAGAGCAAAAGTTCTCCTGTCAGGTTCCGCCTCGAGACGGCGGTGCTTCGTACTGAAAGTCTTCTTCTTAATTTTTTTCCTAGGGAAAATAGCCTCATATAGCAAAAGATGTGCACCGGAGGCCTGCTGGGGGCCCATGAGCTCATTGAGCACCCCCTGAGCTCGTCGCTCCCTAGTGGCCTCTGGTAATTTTTTCGTCAATATTTTTATATTTCAAAATAATTCTTTGTAAATTTTTAGGTCATTCGGAGTTGTGGAGAATATCCAACTGTTGGGGAACGTAGTTATTTCAAAATTTTCCTACGCACACGCAAGATCATGGTGATGCATAGCAACGAGAGGGGAGAGTGTTGTCCACGTACCCTCGTAGACCATAAGCGGAAGCGTTAGTACAACGCGGTTGATGTAGTCGTACATCTTCACGATTCGACCGATCAAGTACCGAACGTACGGCACCTCCGAGTTCAGCACACGTTCAGCTCGACAACGTCCCTCGAACTCCGATCTAGCCGAGCTTTGAGGGAGAGTTTCGTCAGCACGACGGTGTGGTGACGATGATGATGTTCTACCGATGCAGGGCTTCGCCTAAGCACCGCTACGATATTACGAGGTGGAATATGGTGGAGGGGGGCACCGCACACGGCTAAGAGATCAATGATCAATTGTTGTGCCTAGAGGTGCCCCCTGCCCCCGTATATAAAGGATCAAGGGGGGCCGGCCGGCCAGGAGGAGGCGCGCCAGGGAGGAGTCCTACTCCCGGTGGGAGTAGGACTCCCTCCTTTCCTAGTCCAAATAGGAGAGGGGAAGGAAGGGAGATAGGAGAGGAAGGAAGGGGGGCGTCGTCCCCCTCTCCTTGTCCTATTCGGACTAGGGGGGAGGGGCGCGCGGCTAGCCCTGGCCGCCCCTCCTCTTCTCCACTTAGGGCCCATGAGGCCCATTAACCCCCCGGGAGGTTCCGGTAACCCCCCGGTACTCCGATATATATCCGATAACCCCGGGAACCATTCCGGTATCCGAATATAGTCGTCCAATATATCAATCTTCATGTCTTGACCATTTCGAGACTCCTCGTCATGTCTGTGATCACATCCGGTACTCCAAACTATCTTCGGTACATCAAAACACATAAACTCATAATATAACTGTCATCTAACTTTAAGCGTGCGGACCCTACGGGTTCGAGAACTATGTAGACATGACCGAGACATGTTTCCGGTCAATAACCAATAGCGGAACCTGATACTCATATTGGCTCCCACATATTCTACGAAGATCTTTATCGGTCAAACCGCATAACAACATACGTTGTTCCCTTTGTCATCGGTATGTTACTTGCCCGAGATTCGATTGTCGGTATCTCAATACCTAGTTCAATCTCGTTACCGGCAAGTCTCTTTACTCGTTATGTAATACATCATCTCGCAACTAACTCATTAGTCACATTGCTTGCAAGGCTTATAGTGATGTGCATTACCGAGAGGGCCCAGAGATACCTCTCCGACAATCGGAGTGACAAATCCTAGTCTCGAAATACGTCAACTCAACAAGTACCTTCAGAGACACCTGTAGAACACCTTTATAATCACCTAGTTATGTTGTGATGTTTGGTTGCACACAAAGTGTTCCTCCGGTAAACGGGAGTTACATAATCTCATAGTCATAGGAACATGTATAAGTCATGAAGAAAGCAATAGCAACATACTAAACGATCAAGTGCTAAGCTAACGGAATGGGTCAAGTCAATCACATCATTCTCCAATGATATGATCCCGTTAATCAAATGACAACTCATGTCTATGGCTAGGAAACTTAACCATCTTTGATTCAACGAGCTAGTCAAGTAGAGGCATACTAGTGACATTATGTTTACGTATTCACACATGTACTAAGTTTCCGGTTAATACAATTCTAGCATGAATAATAAACATTTATCATGAAATAAGGAAATAAATGATAACTTTATTATCGCCTCTAGGGCATATTTCCTTCACCAACTCTGTTGTAGCTTTTTCATATCCAGAATTCCAGCTACCGACAATCTCCCCCTTCATGTGTACCTTGCAAAATAAGAGAGAAAAGGCATTATAATTCATCATAAAGTGAAATAACAACCCAAAACATAATAAATAACAATAGGAAAACATGATGCAAAATGGACGTATCAGCGAGCGATGTGGGAGTTGGAAGGACCAAGCGACGGTTGTAATGGGCGCATTTAATAGCCATGGGGCTGGTTTAAGTTTCCTTATAATCAATCGGATTATCTATAGCAACTGCCTAATAAAATTACATTCTGATTTCGAGACCACCGAATGACCACTACTGTCACCAAAACACGCCCCTATTGCCGCTCCCCTATCGGAGCCGGCTTGACCTTGT
This sequence comes from Triticum dicoccoides, assembly GCF_002162155.2. Taxonomy (NCBI): domain Eukaryota; kingdom Viridiplantae; phylum Streptophyta; class Magnoliopsida; order Poales; family Poaceae; genus Triticum; species Triticum dicoccoides. Next base: position 30,133,009 of record NC_041385.1, on the reverse strand, counting down.
TGATCACTATTGTGAAGTCTTCGTCCATGTGCCTTTAAGGACCAACGCCCTGGAGCTGCAATCGTCGCCGTTGAACCCTTGCATAGAGCTGATGCACCGGACATCAAATATCGTTGATGGAGTCAAAACTAGCAGATCTCGAGTAAGGGGTCCCGAGCTGGTAGCCTTGGCATGATGGTAGTAGGGACACATGATTTACCCAGATTCAGGCTCTCTTGAAGAGATAAACCGTACATCTTACTTTCACTGTATTGATCTAGAGGGAGTACAAAAGTTGCAGGTTGGTCAACCACGAGCAGAAATTAAGAATTGGCATTGGGCACTAAATTAATAGGTTAATCCATAAAAATAATATATATTTCTATTAACGTATATAAAAATGATAATATAATAGCATAAAACAACAAAAAATATTTTTAAAACTATTAGCATACCCAAGCTTAATTCCTACTCCCCCTCGAGTAGGTAAATGATAAACAAGAATAATTTTAAAAGTTGAACTCTGTGTGACATGATCTTGATAAAATGATATAACAATGGTGTAAACTTAGGACAAAAGTGATTCAAAGTAACAATCTTATAATTGATAACAAGCAAATAACATCAAAATATATAAACAAAATTACTATTGATTTTCATGGATTAATGTTTTCATGTAATTCGAAATAATACTCAAGATGTCATATACATGTCCCCCAATCACTCGAGGCTTTATCATATTCAAACATCTTCGCATAACACAACAAAGATCTTTAGTCAAGTAATCGAATTCGTGACGAGCCCTTTTCAACTACTAAGCACTTCGCTTAATGCTCAATTCACAAGCCTTGATCTTAGCACTTCGGATGGCAAAGACAATGATGATGGGGGTCTCATGAGAATACAAAAATATATAAGAAAATCTTACATCAATGTTGCTTAATCGTTAGGCAATTGAGAGGTCTTACAATCGATAACAATGTGAGGAGTAGGTATTGCCATGCAACGGATGCAATAGAGCTATAAGTGTATGGAAGCGCTCCTAATGCAACTAAATGGGTGTGCATCCAACTTGCTTTCTCATGAAGGACTCGAGCATTTGAGGAAGCTCGTCATTGAAATGTAAAAGCCAAGTTCTACAATGTAAAAAAATCACACTAGCATATAAAATGAATAATATGAAAACCTCTCTATATGAAATACATGATGCTACTTTGAAGCAAGAGTGTGGCAAAAGAATCCTCTCTCTTCTTCTCTCATTTGTTGGGCCTCTTTTTTCTTTTTTTAATAATACCTCACAGGTAGGGGCACACTCTTAATTACTGAAAACTCATGACTGCATACGAATGCCTCTGGCAGTGTACCATGATGTGAATACTCTAGCATAACATGTATAATAATGATGAATGCTGGCTTTGCCACAGATACTAGGTCAGCTCTATATGATCATGCAAAGCAAAAAATGATAATGAATGCTCAAGTCATGTAATGAATGGTAACAACGGAAGTTGCATGGAAATATATCTCAGAGTGGCCATGGAAATGTTATAATATGTAGGTATGGTGGTTGTTTTGAGGAAGATATAATGAGATTTATGTGTGAGAGAGCGTATCATGTGAACAAAGAAAAACTTAGGTCTAACTGGGACATACCGATAATTGTTGATGACGAAAGAGGGGATGTCTGCCGGGTCATCCAAAAACTAAAACGCTTGAGTCTCCATGAGTATTATCTTGGGTGCCTTGGGCATCCCCAATCTTAGACTCTTGCCGCTCCTTATTCATCTCATATTGATATTTCCCCTCGATCTTAAAAACTTCATCCACATAAAACTTTACGGAACTTGTGAGATAGGTTACTACATTTAAGATAAATCTCCCAACCATGCATAATCAAGACCAGATGCATATTTATTTCCATGTAATGACTACTATATCCTATCATTTCCACAATTTATATCCCCCAATATAGTCCATGAAAACTCTAAAACAAGTAGTCAAACAAAATGTAACAACAATTTGTTAAAAACATAATAGTTTGTAAAGATTGAATTTTAAACATACTTCTGTAACTCCAGAAATTCTAAAAAATTAGGACATGGCAAGGCTCCGAAAACGGCCTCCAGATGGGATCCTTTCGGAACAGTGTCTTGCGGCACCAATAAAATTCTTTTGCAGGTATGACGAATTGTTTTGGTATTTATAGGGACTAAAAGAACGCCCGTGCGTTGCAACGTGGTCACATTAACTTTAAGAGTTCAATATTACGACATTGGCGACCTTTTTTACCATCAAATCCTCACACACACACTCTCCTCCCTCCCTCTTCCTCACTCTCTCTCCCTCTCTCTCTAACACACACACATAGCCTATTTTCCCCGCCAATAAGACTTACTCAATTGGCACGGGTTTTTTAAAAACTTACTTATTGCGTATATAAACATAATGCATGTCAAATTTCAGATGTGTAAAAAAATTGAATTCCACTTTAATTGCAATGTATTTAGATTAAAAAAATGTAAAATGACCTATACTGACTCATCTGATGCACAAAATAAAAGAAGGTGGTTTAAGAATATACAACAGTTTTGCACTGCATCAAAAACGATAGATAACACATGAAAGCATTTTTATACAGGTGCTATCTACTCCCTCCATTCCTAAATATAAGTCTTTTTCGAGATTCTAACGTGGACTACATACGGAGCAAATAGTTTAACATGTCATATATTTGGAGTGTTAAATACTTCAAACAAAAGACAAACAAGCCATCACGTTTGCCCACATAGATTAAAATATCTGAACCATAAATTTCACATATTAACAGATGAGATTTAAAAATGTAGCGTTACTTATAAATATTATCATGTATAATAGTTTAACATGTCACATATCATTCTGAAAAAATTACAGATAGATCAATGCCTTTCTATTAAAAAACTTAGCTGCATAATACGACAACCACAAGGTTTTCGGTAACCATCTTATGGTAGACTAAAAAAAGAATCCAAATAAAAAAAAAGACCCTAAGGAAGAGTCCAATCAAAACACATGTGATTATGTTCAATACCAAAAGGAGAAGTCGGACTCCTGCTTCTTTCTTATAACTTACTCAGCTCTTTAAAAGAAAACTTTGTGTACTTAGATTGGAAAATAGATTTGTAGTATACATATAAAAAAAGCTTGGCAAAGATCAATTGATCTAGATTATAATGGTTGAGATCTAAAGTCTAATAATAGTTATGTACCATGTAATATTTTGGAAGTTAAAAACAAAGAATTTAGTTTTGGTTCTTCGCCTTCTGGGCAAAGGCCGTGAGGCAAGACCCTTAGGTTCTGGTCGCCAGTCCTGGCCTTCTCCTCCCTGAGCCAAACAAAGGAAGCAAGCAAACGAACCGAGCGATGCAGCGTTGAGCTACACAGGAAGAGCGAGTTAGGGGAGGAAATCCAAACCAGATCAAAGCACAAAACCAGTAAATAAGCCATCCATCTCACTGGTCCTGTCTACAAAAGCAATTTTCCTCATATCCCAGGTTGGCAACCAATTTGTTCCACATACCAACACGAACCTCGAGCCAGAGCCTAAGATACTAATGTAAGATCTGTGAAATAATTAGAGGAAATGGACATTGTAGGTTTTAAATAATGCTAAATTGCATGGGTAAACTCAGGAGCGTGTATTTTTTTCTTGATATTCCTCAAAATTAAATTCACCTGTTATACTTCAAAATAGGTGTGTCCCTGAACTAAGAGATACAAAATAAGGCATCAATTTGAGAAATCCAAACGATGAGGATGAGCCATCTAGCATAACACAAACACACACAAACACACACACACAGAAATCTGACTGACACTTTTAAAATTTCATATCTCTCCTATACTACCTAATAAATTCAAGTTGTATACACCTTTTCCAATTGCACAAAAAATTAATTCAGCTTCTAAAGTCTGCAATAGCCCCATAATTCAAAACAGTTTGCAATACCCCCATTACTAACTCTAGTTCAGCAAATCCCTGAGGAAGAGTAATTGGTGAGGATGGGCTAACTCCGCCATATACCATAACTATTCTCAACTACCATATCCAAAAAAAGTATTGTTAATTTGACAGGATACCAAAATTGAGTTACAAATAGAAATAATAAAAGTAAAATGTCAAGCATAAGTAGTCTATTCAGAGGAATCATTCCCAAAAGCAATTTTGAGCCGAACACCAGAGCAGAGCAAGTTGTGACAACTCACATCCCAAATGATAGCAGATATATTTAAACTGCTAGTGGCATCACAATACAAACGTTAAAACCAGTAGCATCACACAGGAACACTGTACAGTCAGTTAATGCATGCATACCTGCCGGTAACCTTGCTGCCATCACCGCTCACACTCCTCTGTGTGTCCTTCATCGTCATCTTTACTTCGACCTAATGCTTCGGCAACTCCAACAACACGTTGTTGCTCCAAGAAATCAGTGAACACCACAGAGAGGGGCGTACTTGGATCCTAAACTCCAAGCAAACAATTAATTAAGATCCCTTGCACACACAAAGACACACACAGAGACACACAAAGAGAGAGAGAGAGAGAGAGAGAGAGAGAGATCAGGGTATCCCAGTGTGAGGGATGAGAGAATCTGACCTACGGAGCGCGGCGCCAGTTATGTGTCGCCAACTCGCCACTGCCGCTGCAGAGATAACACGACCATCGCCGCAAGACACAGAATCTGTCGGAGCTCGCTCGCTCGGAACCGGCGAGGAACGCCGCCGCCAAGAACTTGGATTCAAGCCCCGCCGCTGGACCTCCTCCCGTGCCTCCTAGATCATCTCCACACCGTCCCCGGAACAGGATCCGACTCCTACTCGCCTCCTCAGCCGGATCTGGCCGGAGATCGCCGTCGCCGCGCCCGGCGGCGCGCAGCAGCGTGGAGGTGGGTGGCGGGGCACTAGAGGCAGCGCACTGGAGGTGGGGGGTGGCACGCAGCAACGTGGTGGCGGGTGGCGGCGCACTGGAGGCATAGGCGGGGTCGTGCGGGTGGGAGCTTCTTTTTTTATTTTCTCTCTTCTTTAGGAATGTAATGCCTACTTTATTAGTATGGAAGGAGATCGGTGGCAGAAATAAATCGGAGAGGGAGGTGATTTGTTTGGAAGGTGATCTTCTGTATATGGTATTATTTTTGAATTCTTAATTATCAAATATTTACATGATTAAATTGAATCGACACCTGCCAGATCAAGCACGAATATATGGTAACTAATCTGATGGCTTTATGTGGGTGGTGAAGCGAAAAGGCAGGTGGGAGGGAGACGAAATAAAACCAACGAAAGTGGTGAGACGAAAAAAACCCAGTGAAAAATAACCAGCGGACTATTCACCAACTGCTCTATTAGGAGTAGAGATTTATGGCGATAGAATTAGGTTAACGCGGTAAGTAGGGAGCCCACGCGGGCAAGGGATGCGGCCATGTCCCTGGCCGTGTCGGGCACCCATGTGGGCCCCTGACAGCTCCTCTTGACGTCTCCCAAAGCTTCGCACGTTTCTTGTTGCCCAAAAAAATCATGTTAAATCTGCAACTTATTTTGTCCTGCATAGATATTGATTTTCGCGAAACCAAAAACAAGTAAAAAAATAGTAACTACCACTGGACACTAAATTAATAGGTTAGTCCAAAAAAATTGCAAATATATTTAAATGATGATATAATAGCATGACATAATCAAAATTATAGATATATTTGAGACATATCAGATGCCGGATGCTTGAGTAGCACCTCCATAAAAGTTAGTCATGTGTTGTCGCCTTCATTTTTCCACGATCTTAGCAGCTACATATAATGTAATCGCCGCCGCTGCAGAACCATCCCTCGGCATCAGCCATCGTCCATAGTTGCATCTGACCGACGAAGTCAGCCACCGGATCTGATGAGAAGAACCCTCGTGAAGGCCTTTCGATGCCCACGACAATCCATTATGAATTTGCTGCCTTAGGTCGGAGAAGTCACCACAACGTCCAACACCAATGATGGAGCGCAACACTGCCAACTACCACCTCGCCAGAGAGAGCCCTGCCCAGTCCAGGGGTGACACGGTTGAAACCAGAGCACGAAAGTCAATCACTATCGTCGACACGTGCCTACACGGAGCGCGGTCGTCGCTAGATCAGAAGCACACAGCCGCCAGATCGACATCACGCCCCTCGACCGAAGCATTGTGCCCGCGCTGGCAGCCAACCCCGCGAGAGGGGTGAGAGCATCTTCAACAGCCGCCCAACGCGTTGCGCCCTAAAAACTAGTTTGCAGCGCGCCCATCGCCTGGTTTAGCGCGGCGCGCAGCTCTGGCTCTAACAGCCGCAGGAAAATGCAGTGCACGCGCGCAGCTCTAGCAGCGCGCGCGAGCAGCCGGCGCATGTCATTTGTTGTATTTTGGACACAAAACGAATTTCAAACATGACAAAACAAAGACATGGCATATAATTTAAATCACACAAATAAGTTGATGACTAAAAGTTCATGCCCACAACATCATCCAACCAAGTTCAAAATGCAAACCAAGTTCATGACACAAACGAAAGACACAACAATCAAGCCTCGTCCTCGTCTTCATCCCCGTCTTCCTCTGGTTCACCCGAATCCTCTGAAGACGATTCTTTCCTCCTCCTCTTTATTGCCGCGCGCCGCATTCTCATCACGTGAAGCTCGGAAGGTGTTGGCAATATCTTCAACGGCATCTTCATGCGAAGGTGTGTGAGTCACACTGGAAGACATTCCGCCCGTGGCACCCGGAGGTGCTCCGAAGCCACCCATGAGAGACGCAAAACTCATGCCTTCCATACCGGTCATGCCGCTCGGAGGTGCTCCGAAGCCACCATGCCTCCCATGGTCTCCATGGTAGCTCCAAAGCCTCCCATGGCACCCATGTCAGTGTAACGCCCTCGATGCGGCTATAGCTCCCACGTGTCGAGGCACGACTTAGAGGCATAACCGCATTGAAAGCAATGTCGCAAGTCAGGCAATCATTATAACATCCCATGTAATACATAATAAAAGGGGAAGATAACATAGTTGGCTTACACTCGCCACGTCACATCAGAGTACATAAATAACATCCATCAAACAAACACTCATGGCCCGACTACGGCGCCAGAATAGAAAAGACCCCCCAACATGCGACAAGGTCCTGAATCGATAACCCCAACTAGGCACCACTACTGATCATCCGGAAAGGACACGTAGTATCGCTGAGAGTCCTCGTCGAACTCCCACTTGAGCTCGTACTCGTCACCTGGAGCAGAATCACCTGGACCTGCATCTGGAGTTGTAGTATCTGTGAGCCACAGGGACTCAGCAATCTCACACCCACGCGATCAAGACTATTTAAGCTCATAGGAATGGATAAGGCAAATATATGTGGAGCTGCAGCAAGCGACTAGCATATATGGTGGCTAACTTATACGCAAAAGAGAGCGAGAAGAGAAGGCGAAGCACGAGCGAGAAGCTAAAGGAACATCCTGCGCAAGCATAACTCCAACACCGTGTCCACTTCCCGGACTCCGCCGAGAAGGGGCCATCACGGTAACACACACGGTTGATTCATTTTAATTAAGTTTAATTAAAGTTATCTACAACCGGACATTAACAAATTCCCATCTGCCCATAACCGCGGGCACGGCTTTCGAAAGATCAATCCCTGCAGGGGAGTCCCAACTTAGCCCATGACAAGCTCTCACGGTCAACGAAGGAATAGACCTCCACCCGAGACACACCGATCAGACTCGGCAACCCGGTACAACAAGACAATTCGACAGGTTAAAACAAGACCAGCAACACCGCCCGAATGTGCCGACAAATCCCGATAGGAGCTGCACATATCTCTTTCTCAGGGCACACTCAGATGAGCGCTCCATACAACTAAAACCAAACCTCGAGTTTCCCCGAGGGGGCGCTGCACAGGACTCTAGTTTGGACCAACGCTCAGAGGAGCACTGGCCCTGGGGGGTTAAAATAAGATGACCTTCGGGCTCCGGAAACCCAAGGGAAAAAGAGGCTAGGTGGCAAATGGTAAAACCAATGTTGGGCATTGCTGGAAAAGCTTTAATCAAGGCGAACTATCAAGGGGTTCCCATTATAACCCAACCGCGTAAGGGACGCAACAATCCGGGAACATAACACCGATATGACGGAAACTAGGACGGCAAGAGTGGAACAAAACACTAGGCATAAGGTCGAGCCTTCCACCCTTCACCAAGTATATAGATGCATTAATATAACATAGCAACCTAATGATATCCCAACAAGTAAATAAATGTTCCAACAAGGAACGGCTCCAATCTTCACCTGCAGCTAACAACGCTATAAGAAGGGCTGAACAAAGCGGTAACATAGCCAATCAACGGTTTGCTAGGACAATGGTGGGTTAGAGGTTCAACATGGCAATTGGGAGGCTGACAAGCAAAAGGTAGGCATCGTAGCAGTGGCAAAGCAAAAGAGCGAGCAAACTAGCATAGCAAAGATAGTAGTGATTTCGAGGGTATGATCATCTTGCCTGCACAGTTGTCAGAGTTGACTGGATCCTCACAAGCAAACTCAACGGGCTCCTCGGTAGCAAACTCGTCTCCCGGCTCTACCCAAACAAGACAAACAAGCAACAAGGATACAATCAACAACGGGCAAGACCAAGCAATATGAGGAAATGACGATATGCTATGCGGGATGCGATGCGGGATGCAAAATGCAAGATGTGACAGGAAATGCATGAACCTGGCATCAACTTGGAAAACCAAGTGTGCCACTGGATAGAGGGGATGAAATCGCTTGAAAACGATATAAAGATCATTGGAATCGGAGCTACGGTTTGGAAATGGCGAGCGTTTTAAGATATGACACCGGTCTGCGATTTACAGCAAGTAGGCATCTAAATGCAACGAAAAGAACATGCTACAGACACCAAACATGAAAACAAAATATATGGCAGTGATGTACACAAGATGGTTGACAAAACTCTAGCACTGAGCCATAGGCAAATTCATCCATTAAGAGGTTCAAACAAGCATGGCTAAAACGCAAATGCAAAACAGATTTCAGACTTAGTGAAATTAACACTAGTCTGAAATTTCAGATCACGAAGCTCTCTTCGGAGCAGCAAAACAACATGATAGAAAACCTGAACATGACAAGTAAGAACATGGCATGGAGCTACTCAACAAGCTTAATAAAACACCCAAAGTGACCTGGGGCCAAAAGGGTTCACAAAATACTCTACCGAGCTCACGAACATCGCTCGAACACAATCAGTTTTCAGACTTAGTGAAAACTGAGACATGCTGAAATTTAACTCACGAAGGCATGTAAACGAGCTCGATGCACTCACTACGGTGCAAGTCATGGCAAGGAAAGCATACAACCAGCAAGAAGGCACAAAGTGCTAGCTACTCATGGCAAGAACGAAGGCATAGCATGCATGGAACGCTAACGGTAGCATCGGCGAAATCGCAAACAAGTTGACGATCTGCCCAGATTAACAACGAAGCAAAAGTTGAGCTCGATTGAGTCAACCTAGAGCACTCCACAAATGCCAACAAAGACATGGATGGATAGAGCATGACATAAATATCAAAACTCCCTTACTGATTATCCTCAAAAGAGGCACGGATCACTAGGAAACAAGCTGGACATATAGCATCATGAACTAAAATATCCCAGACTTAGCGAAAATCACTAAGTCCCTGAAATCTGCAATCTCAGGTACCTCTCTTCGCAAGCTTGCACAAGACAACACACACATCCTAAAAATGCATGGGTGGCACCTCTGGAAAGAAGACAAAATGCTTCACAATACATCCCAAAGGGGCACAGGCATATCATGCACGAATTAAACATAGCAAAAATGACAAAAGTGCATGATGAACTAACGGATCTGCAATTTAACTCACGAAGCCTCCTTCTAACAGCATTTTGGGTATCAAGATGACCTCAAATGCAAATGATGCAATGGAATGAAATGATGTACATGTCGAGGCGAAGATTTTGATATATCATACGCCTAAAACGGATCTACGATTGCGGAGATACGAGCAGTCAAACATCGCATAAAAAACTAGGGTTTCTGGACAAAAGTCAACGGGGGGGGTTGGATCTGAGATCTGGAACCTCACGGAAACCGAGGCGGCGCCGGAACACTGTAGCAACCGGAGGCGGAGCTCGCCGGAGACGCGGCCGCCGGTCGGGGAGGAGGCTGCCGGGGCGGCGCCGGCGTGGAG
>NC_041385.1:30061530-30122558 GCF_002162155.2 Triticum dicoccoides | reverse complement strand
GCGATGTGGGCGCGGCCCACGTGGCGGCGCGGCGTTGGCTGAGGCGGGCGGCGCGGTGGAGCGGACGCTGTCCGGCGCGGGCCGGACACGTCCGTCGGCGGCGGAGGAAGGGGATCTTTTTTTTATTAGGGTTTCGGGGAGAGGGAGAGATCCGAAAACGGAGGGGTGTATATATAGGCATAGAGGGAGCTAGGAGAGTCCAAATGAGGTGCGGTTTTCGCCCACACGATCGTGATCGAACGCTCTAGGACATGGAGCAGAGTTTGGTGGGTTTTGGGCCAAATTTGGAGGGTGTTGGGCTGCCACACACACGAGGCCTTCTCGGTCCCTCGGTTAACCGTTGGAGTATCAAACGAAGTCCAAATGATACGAAACTTGACAGGCGGTCTACCGGTAGTAAACCAAGACCGCTTGGCAAGTCTCGGTCCAATCCGGAAATGTTTAATCCCCACACACGAAAGAAAACTAGAAATGACCACCGGAGGAGAACGAAGCGCCGGAATGCAAAACGGACAACGGGGAAAAATTATCGAATGCATGAGATGAACATGTATGCAAATGCAATGCACGAGATGACATGGTATGAGATGCATGAAAACGAAAACAACACACGGAGACAAGGACCCGAACCCGAGAAATAATTATAACTTGACACCGAAAACGGCAAGAGTTGGATACAAATATGGAAAGTATATCTGGGGCGTTACAGTCAGCCCATGGTAGCACCGAAGCCATCCATTCCTCCCATGCCGCCAAGGCCACCCATGCCGTCTAGGCCACCGCCATCCATGCCGCCAAGGCCACCGCCACCCATGCAGCGAATCATGGCTCTTTTTTGGATCAAGATTTCTTCACGGGTAAGATTGGCATACTCCTTTTGCGCATCATTGAAGACAGATGTGTTCAAGAAGAACAAGTGCTTCTCCCACTCCAACAATTTAGATCGCTCCTCCATGTCCACCTTCCTCTCCTCCAATGCCACCTTCCTCTCCTCGGTCGCCACCCTCCTCTCCTCGGACGCCAACCTCCTCTCCTCGGCCGCGGCATCTTGGTTCCTTGCCATCTTCCTCACCTCGTTGGCTTTTTTTCTTGCCTTCACAATTGCTTCCATCGCATTTTTGAGCTCATCATCTCATTTCCTCTTCTTCTTTTCTTTTGCGTCTTTCTTGGTCCCATCCGGTCGTTTTGGCTTCGAGTATGAAATTGAGTACGGGCAAAGGTGGCGCGGCGGAGAAAGTGCGGCGCGAGCGCTAGAGTGTGCCGCGCGCGCAAGCGTGCGCACCAAATACACAGTGCGCGATAGCGATTCGGACCGTGCGCCCTACTCTATATGCCGTGCGCGCGCTTATTGCGCGTGCGCTGGAGCCCCTCAACCGATTACGCGCGCGCTAAAAAGGGCAAATTTGCGGCGCGGTGCTCATTTAGCGCGGTTGTTGGACATGTTCCGAGGTAATGACGAGAGAGGAGGGGATATAATGCGGCGCTAGGAGTCACCACGTGTCGCTCACGGGAGTGCGTGTCACCCTCCTCGCCCAAACGGAAGGAAATCAAAGTGCATCATCCATTATAAAAAGAGGCAAAAGGGTTTGCGAAGTTTCATCCTCCTACTGACGCTGTCATCCATGATATACTAATAATATACACGTGCTATGGCGACGGCATGGTGGCGGCCGGGTTGACACAGGCTCAAGCCGGGCCCACCCGTATCGTCGCACCACTACTCGATTCCAGTCCACGCCGTGTAGTACTACTACTACTCTGTGTGGCACTGTACATGGCGAAGGTCAAGGTGCTGATCGGGTCGCCTGGCTTCTCACGTGCTTTGGAAGTTGGAGCATGGCACAGCCACGTCAGCCTGCCTTCCCTCGTCGCCCTCGTTTCGTGTACACTACTATAATACGTGGGGCAAAGCCGTCACGCTACCAGATCAAACAACATGGGAATAAACAAATAAACAAGTACTCAAGTACTCCCTTGTACGTTCCTGGCGGCTGGAACCCTAGCGGCCGCCAGGGGAGGCCGGTCTTCCAACGCCGCTCTCCGGTGGCTCCTCTCCGCCAGTGACCTCGGTCGTCGGTGGTGAGGGGGTCGCCGGATCCATGCGTGTGGATCGTTTTTACTCTCTCGTAGTCTAGGTTTTAGGTTGTTTATCGTCTTTGCTTCGACGGTGACGATGACAACGCTGAATAAAGATTCTTCGGATCCTTTTCTAACGAGGCCATCGGTCCTATTGTTGGGGATGAATTTGGAAACCAGTCTGTTCAAGCAAGGATGGCGTGGCGGCGACGACATCCTCGTGGTGGACCTGTGTCCTCGAGCTCCGCCGTTGCGACGGCGTTTGCTCCAGCGTCGGTGCGGAGCTTGGGAGGTAGTCCAGGAGCGGATGCAGATTGTGGTTTGCATCGACGACATCTGGAAGACGGAGCATGTGCTGGGCTCGTGGTTCGTGGATGGCAGATATGGTTTCCTACTTTGGCGTTTTAGTCGTGGTGGGATGCTAGATCTGGAGTTCGATGGCGTGTCCAGGATGTTGTCCCGGTCTGATTCGTTCAACGGTAAGGGCTTCACTTTTGGTGAGCCACCTTGGAGGTCCGCAAAGCTGCATATCAGCGATGGAGCCGCGTCGAGCTCGGGTGAGAAGGTGATTCGTCATTCTTTTCTTCGGTGGCTACTGTGGTGGTGCCGGAGGCAGGTGACATGTGTTGGTGTCAAGCTCAGAGATGTTCTGCTATCTTTCAATTTTGTCATGTCGGTCTTTACGTGACTTGTAATTTGTTCTTTATGATATGAATGAGACACGTATTACCATGCAAAAAAAAGTACTCCCTTCGTCTCAAAATAAGTGTCTTAACTTTGTACTAGCTGTAGTATAAATTTATACTAAACTCAAAATACTTATTTTAGGACGGAGGGAGTATTTAGGAATAAACAATTTTCCCGCGTCGGCCATCAACGTTAACACGGCAGCAACCTGCGTGTCTGATCGCGCGTTGCATCCACTTGACCACTGACTGCATCCAGCAGCAGAGGACCGGGAGAGGGAAGAGGATCTCGCGAGCCAGCCAGAGCCAGGCAGGCGAGCCCGAGCTGGCCGAACGCTCCACTGCGCCGTCGGCAAAGTACGCTCGCTTACCGGCCATCCGTTGCTCTGGAGTAGTATGATTCTTTTTCCACTACTATTTCTTTTCTTTTCTTTTCTGCGATGATTTCACTACTATTTCAGGAAACTCGGTACCAAAAACGTGTTTTGTTGATACTCCCTCCGTCCGGAAATACTTGTCCGAGGAACGGATGTATCTGATATATTTTAGTTCTAGATACATCCATTTGTATCCATTTCTACGACAAGTATTTTTGGACAGAGGGAGTAGGTTACAGACTTGCAGTCATGACGATCATACTCCCAGCCCCCTGTTTCTTTCTCCTTGCCTCTTGTAACCAACGTTCCGGTTTACTGTCAGATGGAGAGAAAAAACGAACGTTCCGATTTACTGTAGAGGGAGAAAAAAAACGAACGTTCCGGTTTCGTGTCGCCGCTCTTTGGCATTGCTCCAGGTGAATGTTTTTTTTTTTTTTGAAACGGACTCCAGGTGAATGTGCGGCTGCCGTGGCAAATACCCCTGGCATCAACGGCCATCTGTTCTGTTCTGTTCACACAAGCCGTGCCGCGCATTTGACTGCTGTCACTCTATTCACGAGAGCTTATCACCCTTTACATCTCCCAAGTACTCCAGTACAGTAGTACAGGGCTCCAACAGGTACACTGGCAAAAAGAGAGAGTGATGATGCGGCCAGCCTGCTACGGCTCCTGCTGACCAGCTGACCCAGTGGACTTGCGGAACAAGCTCCAGTCCGGGCATACGTTTTCTTCACGGCCAAGGCTCGGCCAGCTCAGATCACAGTATGCAGCAGAGCTATGATGCCTTGCTCCTACTGCTGGCTAGGTCAATAGGCCAGTAGCCAATGCACATGGAAGGCAAAAGCAACCAGGGAGGGTAGGGTAAAAAGAGGCCCAAGCAAAATGAAAAATACTACTACCACGTACTACCGGCGAAGTGCACGCACGACACGCACCCCTTTCTCCCTGGCGCACACCGAGGGCCGAGTACCACATACAGAGCTGTCCTGGAACTGACATTTGACGGGACAAGGGAGGCGGAACGGCTCAAATCTTGCATCATTCTATGACTCTTTGTCTTTCGGCAATCGTACACAAGAGGACTTTGATGAGCATAATATTGTCAGTGTCCCAAACAACACTCAAAAAATGAATGTGAGTACCCATTTTATAGAGAAAAAAAATCTTACAGCAAAGGCGGGATGCAAGAAGAATACACGAATATTAATTGACTAAACTAAAAAGGGAAACAGGCAAATCTGTTCAGGGCCTGGAATTGCAGGTCTAGGTTACAAATGATACTCGCAGAAAATGGAGTAGCACGCGAGGTCGGAAAAGCCAGAAAAGAAGCACGAGAATGCAAACACCTCATGGAAGCAGACATGGTAACAATCTTCGAAAAACAACTAGTAGAAGTTAGAACAACAGGGTAGGAACTAGAACGCTATCTCAATGGCTAATACAACATCGTTGGAAATTAACTAGATACTTTAAGGTGATTTTTACACAAGCTACATCGACCATGTCCTTGCACAGCTCCTTAAGCGCCGCTGCTCTCCTGCCAACGGAAAGACAGAGATATCCTGAAACCATGAGTGGCTGCAAAAGTTAATGGTTGAGACACTTGTCATATAATGTTTGTAGCCATTACCCACGAATCAAAATCGGCCCAAAAGAGCAAGTCAAAGAGTTAAGTTGTTGCGCTGGGTACAGTTCCCATGATTTCAGCAGCGAAGTTTTGTTCCAAATTTCCCTAAAGATATATGTTTTAAATCCATCCAGGCATTTGTTATGTGCCATCAACCAAGTTCTTCAACTAACCTGATAGCCGCAAACTCGTCAATTGGAAATTATACAAAAACATGAACTTCTATACGTCCTCGGAAAATGCATGGTTCATGAACTATTCATTATTTAAGTTCTCTGCCTGCAAATCGCAAACAGTTAACTAAGTTCTTTATCATAGAGTACTTAATTGCTTCTTTAGGGAAACAGGAGGGGAAAAGGCCCCTAGCAGTTATTTGTTGATCATAAAGACAAATAACTACAAGGGAAGCAGAATGCATCCCAGCAAAACAAAAGGCATGCAGGGCACATGGGCGTAAATAAAAGTATTGCTTGTGGAGTAGTATCAAGCAACGACAGCCATGTTTTAATACTAATCTTGGTTGCCTGGTTATGGTTCCTTCTACTCAAAAGTTTGACTGTGTGGAGTCATTAAGTCCTTGTTCGACTTGGTGGTATTTCCTTGGACTATGCATTGCATATGTTATTACAGACATAGATGGTACCCTCATTAAACTATTGTACCAAGCATATATAAATCTTGCTTCTATAAGTTAACGCTAAAGGTAAATGCAACAGCATGACAGCCTTGTAAAGAATCATACAAGGAAGCAAACTGATGCAGAGCTAAAACAGACACATTTTTTTCTAAGACAAGATATGTTCACCTCAATCATAGAGCGGAGTCCGCACAACAGATGAGTAGTAATGTGCCTCCAACTCCTTAAGGCTTGCTGCTGCTTCCTGCCCAATCCTCTCCAGCATTCTCTCTGTCTCCTCTGACTGTTGACTGAGCACTTCAATCCTCCTATCAACATTCTCACTCAAAGAAGCAAGCCCAGAAAAGATAGCTGTCCTCTTAAGTTCCGATACTAGTTTCAACAGAGAGTCCGCTGAATGCACCTGGAAAACATAAAACAGCATTTGACAACCAAACAAGACGAATAGAGAAAAATGAATACTAGATTTGATTGTATTCTAGAATTAGCTCAAAACACAGTAGGTTGCAGTACAACATATATCATATCAGCTGCTACTATAGTTTCTGTATCAACTTGTTATAATTGAAGCACTAATTAAGGTGCCGAAGCTAAGGTAGTCCCCGCTTCTTGTATCAACTTGTTACAATTGCAGCACTAATTATGGCGCCAAAGCTAAGGTAGCCCTCGCGTCTTCTTATATCCACTCATCATCTGTATCTTGGGACAGAGTTTTAAAGTCCATGACCATGAAATCAATCTATGGGGGCTGGAGTGCTTCAGAGATTATATTTATATTCCTGAAATCTTACCCTGCATATCTAGACTTAGATCCTAAATAGACCTTACCGAACTGATCTCTATTCTGATCATATATCATTACTGTATTTAGCATCCACATTTTCACCCTAGCCATACCACATTCATTTTCATGCTGGTTGCTAAGTCTACATGATTACATGATAACTGATATCGACTTGCGGGCTTTTGTGCTACAAGTGTGGGATTCAATACAGGGATAGCTTAGACTTCTACTACCATTCAATTGGGCTTTACTGTTTCGATCTTCATTGCTAGTTTAGATCTCATAATAACCAATCTCACTGCGAGTGATGTCAAATTTATAGCTTGTATAATGACTTGCTGCTGTTGATGTAAGGCACGACTCCAATTTTGGGCACGACAATTTCGAACAGTGGGAAGAAACAAATCTCCGAACAAATGGTGGGCAGTGAGGCGAGTTCGTCGTTACTAACTTACCATGCGGGAGGCGCGCATGTCCATCTGGAATGCCTCCTGCGAGTTGCGCACCGGCGGGTCGTTGACCTGACAAGAGGAACCGCAGGGTTAGGGTTAGGCAGGAAGCGAGAGCACCGACGAGTGCTAGGAGGGAACGGGGGCGTACGCGGGCGATGTTGATAAGGGCGGAGAAGTTGTCGACGAGGCTGCTGACGTCGGCGTCGGCCTTCTGGAGGAGCGCCCGTTGCTTCTGAGCCGCGGCCGCCGCAGCCGCCGCCGTCGGGCCCGCAGTGGCGCCGCCAGCGGTGCCGCCTGGCTTGCTCATCGCGGGACACCCGGCGAGCGGCGGGCGCCGGCTGGCAGGAGCACGGTGGGCGGGGTGGCGCCGTGCGGGCGGGGCCTGCAGGGGGGCGACGGCTTCCGGCGAGGTAGGCCGCGAGCCGGCGAGATCGGGAGGACGGGAGCGGCAGAGAGCGCAGAATCGGGAGGCAGTGGCTCGGTGCGGCTGTCCCCTGTACGCTGTTTCTCTCTCTCTCTCTCTTTTTTTTTTTTGGTTGAGACAATCCGTGCGTTGTTTGTTGGGCTAGGATGGGCCGGCATATATCTAATTTCCATTTGTCTACAAGCCGATCCAAAATCTCAGGATGGACCGGGCCCATCAGGCCTACCCTCTAGCAGTGATGATGATGATGGGGGGAGCTGCTATACGGCAAATCCTATTCTTGTCTAGAAAAGGCAAATCCTATTCTTAAATTTCGGGACATTTTTAAAAACTCATGAATATCTTAAAATCATTATATATTTTCACAAAATCTGGAACAATTTTTAAATTCTGAAACAATTTTAGTAGCACAGTAGCTGGTTTAAAAAAAACAGCTCAACAAACCCTCTAGTAGTGGCCCGGCAAAAACTTTCGGTAGCACGCTACCCAGTTTTGAGAAGAAAAAAACAGTGCACAAAATTCTATAGCAGTAGGTTGGCAAAATCGCTAATGGGCCGGCCCACGGAGAGAAGGTGGGGTGCATGTTTGGTCTTTTAGCAACGCTGAAAGGATCTGGATGGACCCAAGGGGACGGGGTGAATAGGGACAAATACATATTTTTTTGTTGATTATTAGCAAGTTTAGACGATGCAGAATATAAAGGTGTGTTTAAAAAATAACTATGGCGAGATAAACAATCATATATGATTAATGCAAGGTCAAATGATCAAAGTAAACCGCAATTAAAAAACCAGGGTTAGGTGTAACCAAAGACAAGGATATATCATGATGTTCACTTCTTTAGACGGAAGCTAGTCATCGTTGGAGAGATGTGTATTACCACGAAGGCTCGCGCTATTCTCCTTGAGATAACATCGCAAAGGCGATTCTCAACCACTAGTGGTAGCCCTTGAGGCGGCCTTGAAACCTGCATAAACGACGGGGAAGATCAGAAATTGATTTCTCACCAGGCACTCCTACCGCCTAGGAGTCTCCAACCTCCAAGAGTAACAAGACCCACCAAGGAAACAAGGGGAACCAAAATTTGTTTTGGTAGAAACATAAATCGAGAACTTCTCTTTCACTTCCCAAAATATAAATAAATTTGAGTTGAAGGGAAGGGATATCTCCAAGAAATTTGAGCTAGAACAATGAAGGAGAGAGAATGTAATGGTCACCTTCTTCGTGGGGAAGAAGGTGGCCTTATATAGGCCCTCAAGTTCAACGGTTACCCACATATTTTACGTGGTTCGGAGGCTCTGAGCAACCCCGGAGGCTTTGGGTAGAGTATGGACACAACAAAAAGGTTGCACTAGCCCCAAAGGCTGACCCAGAGGTGCCTCAAAGTAGGCATGGCAGTTTGCCCATGGGTAAGGGTACTCGTGGGTACCCTAACCGAAAAGACGTGCATGGGCAAGATTTAGCAAGATTTTGTGCCCATGTGTAATGGATATTCATACCCGAAAAATAAATGGGCAGGGCACGGGTAACCCAATGGATACCTAGAAAAATTAATAAATAAAAATAACTCCTATGACATGTCAGGTTAACTCCCAACTCCTAAGGCCCAACTCTAAATCTCTTATTCCCTAAATCAGCCGTAGCTCGTAGGCCCGCAACCACCAACTCGTCACTCTTACGTCCTACTTGACTCTTTGAAATAATGGAACCTCGACTCATCACCACCAGACTCTTGTCCACCTCTCGATCCAGCAATCCCCAGTTGCCACTATCGCGTCCCACTGCCCGTAGTCCCCTGCTGCCTCCAAGATACCACCCACCGGAGGAGGCCGCATCAGTGCTAGACTGCTCATCCAGCATTATTTAAAATTTGGAAACATTTCTCTACTTTTTTTAAAATGCAAATGATATACATTGTACCCATTGGATACCCATTTTGGGTATAGGATACCCGATGGTTATGGGCATGAGTATCAATTTGGGACCATGGGTATTGAAGTGGGTGGGTATATAATGTTTTTTGGGTATGGGTTTAGGCAGAAAGAGGTTGCACCTGCCCATACCCTACCCATTGCCATCCCTACCCGAAGACTTCGGGCACCCTCCGGGGTAGGTTCCGAGCACAACAAAATGTTTACTCCCAAGTGCAAACCTGCGGATGACCCTGGAAGCTGGCCAGTAGCCATGTGGTTTCGTCACCCTAACACCGACCACATGTTTTTTCTTTTGTTTATATTAAAGAAATGCTAAATAGCTTTATTATGAAAACTAGTTAATATTTTAACTGTCATGGCACATTTAACAAATGTTCATGTAATGTAAAAAAATGTTCTCTCAACTTTCAGAAATCTTCATATAATCACAAAAATGTATGTGACATTTAAAATATGTTCACGCATTTCCAAAAAATATATGTGGCCTTTTGTAAAATGTTATACAATGGAGAAAATATCATGTGATTCAAAAATATACGTTATATTTTTTAAAAAGCCCACATTTGGAAAATATGTTTTTGAATGTTTTTCAAAAAATGTTTTGCAATGTAAAAGAAAAACGGTTTGCATAGTTTAAATAAAATGTTTCGTATTAGTCAAAAAACAATGTCTATTTTAAAAATGTTTAACACATATTAAAAAAAGTTGAAAACATATATTTGAAAAGTAAACTTATATATTTTTTAGTTGCATTAAAAAAATTACTATGTGTACAAAAAAGTGTACATAAATATATAAACATCAAAAAATATATTAATCATTTATTTAAAAAATGTTAAACGTGTATAATTTTTTTTTCTGGTGTGTACCAAAGATGTATAATATGTCTGAAAAAAATAGACATGTCTTGGAAAATGAAACAAAGATAACAAAAGAAGAAATAAGAGGAAAACCCAATACAAAACTATGAAAAGACCAATAAAAAATCATACATAAAAACTCGGATGTGATGGAGTCAAATCAACCAGATGTTGGCTGGGTGGTCCTGAGCTGATAGACTTGGTGCGATGGTAGCAGACACACATGATTTTTACCCAGGTTCAGGCTCTCTCGAAGAGATAATACCCTATATCTTACTCTGATTAGATTGATTCCGAGCAGTGGCGAGTCCAATAGGGGGGCTTGAATAGGCTGTAGCCTACCCTCCAAACATACAAAAAAAATTACTACTACACGTCCTAGCCCAGCAACCCAATCTCTCATTCTCAGCCGAACAACACCAACAGCCCACAGGCAAGTAGCGGACAGCACAACACAAAAAATATAGTAGCAATCTGGCGAATTTTGAGCTTATTTAAAGAAAAAGGATTAGGAGATAATGACTATATTTTGCTAAATAAATTTAGAATTTGGTTAAAAAATCGATATACTTCTCCCACACAAAAAATCAATATACTTCTTTTAAAAAATTTAGCAAATACTTCATGTTTCCAGTAGTAATCTAGGAAAGTTTTACCTTGTTTGGAGCAAAAAAAGGACTAGGAGATAACGACTATTTAGGTAGATAGATTTAAACTTCCGTTCAAAATTTTATATTAAAAACTCCCAAAAAATGACAGTAATAAAACATATGTTCTCAGTAGTACTCTGACAAAATATTAGCTATTTAGCTTATTTGGGCAATAGGATTAGGATATAATGCTTTTTTTCTCTTTTTTTGACTGAAATGCCTTATCTTCTTTAAAATGACGTTACTTTTCTCGCCGTTAACTTTGAGCCCGCCCTTCGTTTTCTTCCTGGATTTGCCACTGATTCCGATGAGTACAAATTGCAGGCTGATGTACCACGAGATTGTGTGTGTGTATGATGTGTCGTGTATGAGCCTCACTCCTTGGTTTATATAGGTACCATGAGTGTCTAGGGTTTACACGTAGGTCGGTTACATCTTGAGTAATCGTAGCGTAAACAACCTCTAAGTCTTAGAGTATGCGCCAAGTCTTCGGAAGATATCCATCTTGGTGCTCCTGGGCCCGACGAGCGCGGCCCACTGATAAATCATCATGGGGGTTATCAGCTCGGCCAATATGGTCGGGGGACGATGTGGTGAGCACCACCTAGTCCAGGACACCATTAGCTTGCGCTAGAGTGTTGGGCCAGACCAGTAGCGCCACATTGTACATACCTATTATGACTCGCATCGAGCGATAAATAACCAATTCATATTTGGCGCTAAGAGATAGTTGGGAACACCAGCCTAGTGGGCCACCCACGCAAAAAGGAGTACAAGCGAGCGCTACTTCTGATTCACTTAAAGCGAGATATAGCCAATTCATTTGGCGCTTAGAGGCCATAGGTAGTGCACAACCGACCCCTTCCCCAATTTTCTTAGTTGGCCGGCCAATCTAAAGGGATTTTTTGCATTTCTTTTTCTGAAGCTCATCTTGATTTCAGGAAGCTCGACCCCTTCCCCAGTTTTCTCAGATGGCCGGCCAATCAAAAGGGGATTTTTGAGTTTTGTTTTTCTGAAGCTCATCTCGAGTTTGGGAAGGTCGACCCCTTCCCCCAGTTTTCTCAGTAGGCCGACCAATCTAAAGGGATTATTTGCGTTTTGTTTTTCCGAAGCACATCTCAATATTCGGAAGCTTTCATAAGCTCCTGGGTCCGGTTTTCTAGGGCGGTTTCCTTTGATTTTTCCCAGGACAAACTTTTTATGTTTTATGATTTATGTTTTTATTTGTTCTTATTTTGAATTCACAAGCATTATTCAAGTTCGTGAATATTTTTAAAATTTCAATCATTTCTCAAATCTACAAGCTTTTTTCACCATGAATATTTTTAAATTCATGATTTTTTCAAACACATGAATTTTTTTAAATTGAAAATTCATTTTTATATCTATGAATTTTTTACAAATTCAAGTATCTTTCAAATTCGTGAACTTTCATTAAATTGTAAAAAAACAAATTCGTGATGTTTTTAAAAATTATTTAAAGTTTCAAATTTGTGATTTTCCCCAATCTATGAAATTTTCCCATATTTCTTCTACTTGTCCAAATACATTACTCTGATTTAAAATCACGATCTTTTTAAAAATATATAAACATTTATTAATTTAAAAATCAGTTGTGAAAAATAGAGAGTAATGAGAGAAAAGCGAGCGAGTTAGCTGGCATGTGCGAACCGAGCGCTATTCGCCCATGGCCTGCGTAGTGTTTTGTGAGCGCCTGAAGCGCTATTGGGCGCGGCGACTATATCTCGCATTAGGCGAGACAGTAGGGATGACTCGCTAAAGGGTCTATATTAATCGGGTTGGCCCATTCACGCACAGTTAAATGGAAAAGGGAGCCCACGGGGGATTTGAACCTTGGTCTGCTGGTTGATTGCAACCGCCTCTGGCCACTAGGCTTGCCTCGGCGAGACTACTTAAGTCGAAACGAGTTGGGTTTCCACTGTTTCTTCTCTGTTTTTTTCATATCATTTTTCTTCTGTTTTTTCATTAGGTTTTCCCTATTTTTTCTTTGCTTTCATTTTTATTTTCTTTTAATTGTTTTTCTTTGGTATTATTTATTTCTTTCTAGGTTTTTTCTTTTTTCTCCTTCATTTTCTTTCTTTATTTCTCAATTCTGATCAATATTTTGATTTCCTTTTTCCGTTTCATTGTTTTTGTTTTATTTTCTTATTTCTTATTTCTTCTCTATTTTTTGTTTTTATCTCCATTTATATTTTATTTTTCTTATGTTTCTTTCGTTTTTTTCTCTACAATTTTTATATATATGTCAAGAATATTGTTCTAATACAGGTTTAACATTTTTCGAACAAAAAACTAACATTCTCTCAATACAATCTAAACATTTTTTCTATGCAGAATTTCAGCATTTGTCAAAAGTTTTGATCAACATTTTCCAGAAAGAAGACTAATATTTTTTAATACATAGTCAAACTTTTTTTCTATACAAACTTTTCAACATTTTGAAATTACTGACTAACATTTTTCAAATACAAGATTATTAATTTTAACACATGATCAATATTTTAATACACATTTAACATGCTTAAAATGCTTGATGAACATTTTGCAAATACTTGTTCAACAATTGTTCAAATGTTTGATAAATATTTTTATATCCACGGTCAAATTTTGGTCAACATTTTTTCTATACACATTTAACATTTTCCGAATGCTTGAATATCATTTTTCAAACACTTGTTCAACATTTTTTCAAATGCTTGATTAGTATTTTTTAAATACATGAACCATTTTTTTGCATCATTTTTAGTTTCATGGTCAACACTTTTTCTATATACATTTAATTTTTTTGAAATGCTTGATTAATAGTTTTCCAAACAAGCGTTCAACATTTTTTCAAATGCTTGATAAATATTTTTTCAATACATGATCAAATTGTTTATTTCATACAAATTTTATTTTTTTCAATATTGTATACGTGATAAACACTTTATGTATGCGCACTTAACATTGTCAAATGCTTGGCCAACATTTTTCAAATGTTTTATGTAGAGTGATTTTTTAATATATTTATTTAGAATATTAAGAAGCATAAACAAAAAAATGAAGCCAAAAACAAAAAATAATGTAAAAACAAACAAAATATGAGGCTGTTATTCACGCGCGCCTGGGCCTGCCCAACTCGTGCCAAACTTTGGCAAGAGTTCCCTCTGTCTCGCGTGAAGCGAGATATAGGGGCGCGAGAGCAACTAATTGAGAAGCACTCCTTCGAGAGCCCCCGTAAGGGTCACTCGGAGTGGGTTGGGAGCTCGCCACTTTCCATGCTCTCAACCGTCGTCACGTGTCATGCTCTGGATGCTTCCTCCGAATTTGTTTTAAAGATGTACACGTTCGGCTTTAAATATATTTTTTTGTTTTTTCAGCTTTTATGTTTTTTCAGCTTTTATGTTTTTCCAGTTTTTTTGGATTTTGGACCAAAAAAAATTCAAAAAAAAAACAATTGCGCAAGAAAACATAATTTTTTCCTTCCACAAGAGGCATAGATTTAATTCTCGTGGATGCACGGATTTGCTTTCGTAAGAGGCACCGTCATGCCTCTTGGATAGAAAAAACAGTTTTTTTGGTTCCGCGAGAGTCACGGATTTGCCTCCGCGAAAGACATGGTCGTGCCTCTCAGAAAGAAAGAAAAAAATTGTTTTCTCTTTTCTTCGTTCCGCAAGGGGTATGGATTTGCTTCCGCGAAAGGCACGGTTATGCCTCTTGAAAAGGGAAAAAATGTGTTATCTTTTTCTTCGTTTCGCGAGTGGCAGGGATTTACATTTCGTGGAGGCACATATTTGCTTTCACGAGAGGCACGCCTGTGTCTCTCGGAAAGAAAGAAAAATCTGTTTCCCTTTTTCTTTTGTTTCATGAGAGGCACATATTTACTTCTCGTGGAGGCACATATTTGCTTACAATCGTGCCTTTCAGAAAGGAAAAAACACGTATTTCCTTTTTTTGTTTCATGAGAAGCACAAATTTACTTCTCATGAAGGTACGGATTTGCTTCCGCGAGAGGCATGGCCATGCCTCTCGGAAACAAAAAAAAACGCGTGACTCTTTGAAAAGGAAAAAAATGCTCTCAGTTTGGTTTTTCGTCCAGTTCTTTGGTGAGAAAAAGTCATCGAAACTAATCAACATGGAATTTAGTTTTAAAAATCCTGATGCTAGGGACCAACGGTGAAAACAATCTAAGATTTGGACGCACGGTATAAAATACCTGATGATGGGCGCGATTTTTGGAAGGAGTACTTCATAATTAGTGATTTCATAGGGGCACCCTAATAAAGGGGCTTCTTGACGGGCGCACCTATACCTCACTTAGCGTGAGCCTGTACAAACGCTCGGCTGAAGCACGCGCTAATGGGGCCGGCCCACATGCAGAAGGCCACAAGGCAGAGCCTTGTTCTCTCTAGGGTTTTTGTCGAGTGGTTGGTGCGACATATGCCAAAGCATGGCTAATCATTGTGGGAGCTAGTAAGACGTCGCCGGTGCCTAAAAACGGGATAAGGCGGAGACATGCACGCCGGTGAATCTTACCCAGGTTCGGGCCTCTCCTAGGAGATAACACGCCTAGTCCTGCTCTGCGGGGTCTCCGCATGGTCACTAAATCAACAAGTGCTATAAGGTTGCTCCTCAAGCTATTCGACTAGAGGAGGAAGAAGGGCAAGGCTAGCTCTACTCCTTGCTCTACGTGGGTGTGTGTAATTTGAGAGGCTGAACCCTTTGCATGGGTGCCTTGGGGGTTTATATAGGCCTACCCCTCCAGGGGTACAGTGGTAATCCGGCTGGGCGTAGGCCCAGGCCATCAGTGTCTATGGTCGCCGGCTTCTTTGCCGTCGGCTGGGCCCGCCGCCTAGTGGGTCCCGCCGGCTGCCGATCTCTCGACCAACAGGTTGGGCCCACCGCCTGCAGGCCCTGTCGGCTTCTCGTTACTGTAGCCATGCCTCTGATGATCATGGCTTGGTCGGGAAGAGCGTGGCTACAGTACCGTTGTCTGGTGGGTGTTCACTGTAGCCACACCCCTTCTTATCTGGTTAATGGTGCACAAACTTCTGGGAAAGGGGAGGGCCGGCTGTTGGGAGCCGGCCTTCCCCTATGTCGACTGGCCTGGGCGGGTCGCCTTCTGGTATTTTACTGGCGGGTAGGCCCCGCCGCCTATGGGCCGTACCAACAGCCCGTCGTGGGAGTATGGCAGCTCTGTCATGGGTGATGTCATGGTCAATGTGGCAACAGTGCCGCGCCGGTTTAGGGATGGCCCCACGGTACGTTGCATTGTGGCCACGCCCGCTCCGGGATTCGGGGGTGGAAGGCTACACTGTAGCCACGCCCCGTCTCATCGCCGTTATGTGGGTGCAAACTTTGAGGGTGCAAGGGTGGGCCGCCTTCTAGGAGTTGGCCAACCCTATGGCCACTCTTTGGGCCTTGCCGCCTTGTTGCAGCCGGCCGCTTGGACCAGCCGACCATAAAAAGGCGGCCCTTTGTCTTGTATGCTTGAGGGGTGACGCCGGCCTCGATGTTTTGAAATGCCTTGGGGAGTAGATGAGGCTACCCGTGGTCATTTACTCCGACAGTAGTCCCCGAAGGTGGTGGGGTATCGCGTCTGAAAAGGCGAGAGGCCTCAGCAGCTTCCTACTCTGAAGAGCCGATAGCTAGGAGTCGGCCACGATCAGGCTCGCCGCCTTGATGGTTTCGATACACGAAGGCGAGAGCCAGGTGGCGCGCTCGCCGGGCGTTGAGCCGGTCGCCCGCTGCTTGCGCGCCACGCGGCCCCAGCCAGCCAGTGTTGGGGAACGTAGTAATTTCAAAAATTTCCTACGCACACGCAAGATCATGGTGATGCATATCAACGAGAGGGGAGAGTGTTGTCCACGTACCCTCGTAGACCGAAAGCGGAAGCGTTAGCACAACGCGGTTGATGTAGTCGTACGTCTTCACGATCCGACCGATCCAAGTAACAAACGCACGGCACCTCCGAGTTCAGCACACATTCAGCTCGATGACGTCCCACGAACTATGATCCAGCAGAGCTTTGCGGGAGAGTTCCATCAGCACGATGACGTTATAACGGTGTTGATGATGCTACCAACGCAAGGCTTCGCCTAAGCACCGCTACAATATTACAGAGGTGGAATATGGTGGAGGAGGGCACCGCACACGACTAAGAGATCAATGATCAATTGTTGTTTCTATGGGGTGCCCCTTGCCTCAGAATATAAAGGAGGAGAGGAGGGGAGGGGCCGGCCCTCTCTATGGCGCGCCCTGGGGAGTCCTACTCCCACCGGGAGTAGGATTCCCCTCTTCCATGTAGTAGGTGTAGGAGTCAAGGAAAGGGAAAAGAGAAGAGAAGCAAGGAGGGGGTGCAGCCTCCCCTCTCTCTTTCCCCTAAAGCTCAATAAGGCCCATATACTCCCCGGCGAATTCCCGTAACTCTCTGGTGCTCCGATAAATACCCGAATCACTCGGAACCTTTCCATTGTCCGAATATAGTCGTCCAATATATCGATCTTTACGTCTCAACCATTTTGAGACTCCTCGTCATGTCCCTGATCTCATCCGGGACTCTGAACTACCTTCGGTACATAAAAACACATACCTCATAATATAAATCGTCACCGAACTTTAAGCGTGCGGACCCTACGGGTTCGAGAACTATGTAGACATGACCGAGACACATCTCCGGTCAATAACCAATAGCAGAACCTGGATGCTCATATTGGTTCCCACATATTCTACGAAGATCTTTATCGGTCAAACCGCATAACAACATACGTTGTTCCCTTTGTCATCGGTATGTTACTTGCCCGAGATTCGATCGTCGGTATCTCAATACCTAGTTCAATCTCGTTACCGGCAAGTCTCTTTACTCGTTATGTAATGCATCATCCCGCAACTAACTCATTAGTCACATTGCATTCAAGGCTTATAGTGATGTGCATTACCGAGAGGGCCTAGAGATACCTCTCCGACAATCGGAGTGACAAATCCTAATCTTGAAATACGCCAACTCAACAAGTACCTTTGGAGACACCTGTAGAGCACCTTTATAATCACCTAGTTACGTTGTGACGTTTGGTAGCACACAAAGTGTTCCTCCGGTAAACGGGAGTTGCATAAACTCATAGTCATAGGGACATGTATAAGTCATGAAGAAAGCAATAGCAACATACTAAACGATTAAGTGCTAAGCTAACGGAATGGGTCAAGTCAATCACATCATTCTCTAATGATGTGATCCCGTTAATCAAATGACAACTCATCTCTATGGCTAGGAAACTTAACCATCTTTGATTCAACGAGCTAGTCAGGTAGAGGCATACTAGTGACATTATGTTTGTCTATGTATTCACAAATGTACTAAGTTTTCGGTTAATACAATTCTAGCATGAATAATAAACATTTATCATGAAATAAGGAAATAAATAATAACTTTATTATTGCCTCCAGGGCATATTTCCTTCAGTCTCCCACTTGCACTAGAGTCAATAATATAGTTCACATCACCATGTGTTTTAACACTAATATTCACATCTGTATGTGATTAACACCCATAGTTCACATCGTCATGTGATCAACACCCGAAGGGTTTACTAGAGTCAATAATCTAGTTCAAATCGCTATGTGATTAACACCCAAAGAGTACTAAGGTATGATCATGTTTTGCTCGTGAGAGAAGTTTAGTCAACGGGTCTGTCACATTCAGAGCCGTATTTATTTTGCAAATATTTTATGTCTACAATGCTCTGCACGGAGCTAGGCTAGCTAATTGCTCCCACTTTCAATATATATCCAGATTGAGACTTTAGAGTCATCTGGATTGGTGTAAAAGCTTGCACCGATGTAACTCTTTACGACGAACTCTTTTATCACCTCCATAATCGAGAAACATTTCCTTAGTCCTCACTCAAGATATTCTTGACCGCTGTCCAGTGATCTACTCCTAGATCAAAATTGTACTCCCTTGCCAAATTCAGAGCAAGGTATACAATAGGTCTGGTACACAACATAGCATACTTTGTAGAACCTATGACTGAGGCATAGGGAATGATTTTTCATTCTATTTCTTTTCTGCCATGGTCGGGTTTTGAGTCTTACTCAACTTCACATGTTGCAACACATGCAAGAACTCCTTCTTTGACTGTTCTATTTTGAACTACTTCAAAATCTTATCAAGGTATGTACTCATTGAAAAATCTTATCAAGCGTCTTGATCTATCTCTATAGATCTTGATGCTCAATGTGTAAGCAGCTTCACCGAGGTCTTTCTTTGAAAAACTCCTTTCAAACACTCCTTTATGCTTTCCAGAAAATTCTACATCATTTTC
Organism: Triticum dicoccoides; assembly: GCF_002162155.2. Lineage (NCBI taxonomy): Eukaryota > Viridiplantae > Streptophyta > Magnoliopsida > Poales > Poaceae > Triticum > Triticum dicoccoides. Next base: position 30,103,730 of record NC_041385.1, on the reverse strand, counting down.
GATCAACAATATGTCATTCACATATACTTATCAGAAAGGCTGTAGTGCTCCCACTCACTTTCTTGTAAATATAGGCCTTTCCAAAAGTCAGTATAGAACCATATGCTTTGATCAACTCATCAAAGCGTATATTCCAACTCTGAGATGCTTGCACCGGTCCATTGATGGATTGCTGGAGATTGCACACTTTGTTAGCACCTTTAGGATTGACAAAACCTTCTGGTTGCATCATATACAACTCTTCTTTAATAAATTTATTAAGGAATGCAGTTTTGACATCCATTTGCCAGATTTCATAAAATGTGGCAATTGCTAGCATGATTCGGACAAACTTAACTATCGATATGAGTGAGAAAATCTCATCGTATTCAACACCTTGAACTTGTCGAAAAACTTTTTGCAACAAGTCGAGCTTTGTAGATAGTAACACTACTATCAGCATCCGTCTTCCTCTTGAAGAACCATTTATTTTCTATGGCTTGCTGATCATCGGGCAAGTCAACCAAAGTCCTCACTTTGTTCTCATACATGGATCCCATCTCAGATTTCATGGCCTTCAAGCCATTTCGCGAAATCTGGGCTCATCATTGTTTCCTCATAGTTCGTAGGTTCGTCATGGTCAAGTAACATGACCTCCAGAACAGGATTACCATACCACACTAGTGCGGACTGTACTCTGGAAGACCTACGAGGTTCTGAAGTAACTTGATCTGAAGTTTCATGATCATCATCATTAGCTTCCTCACTAATTGGTGTAGGAATCACTAGAACTGATTTCTGTGATGAACTACTTTCCAATTCAGGAGAAGGTACAATTACCTTATCAAGCTCTACTTTCCTCCCACTCACTTCTTTCGAGAGAAACTCCTTCTCTAGAAAGGATCCATCTTAGCAACAAATATCTTGCCTTCGGATCTGTGATAGAAGGTGTACCCAACAGTTTCCTTTTGGCCATTCTATGAAGACGACTTCTCCGATTTGGGTTCGAGCTTATTAGGTTGAAATTTTTTCGCATAAGCATCGCAGCCCCAAATTTTGAAGAAATGACAACTTTGGTTTCTTGCCAAACCACAGTTCATAAGGTGTCGTCTCAATGGATTTTGATGGTGCCCTATTTAAAGTGAATGCAGCTATCTCTAATGCATAACCCCAAAATGATAGTGGTAAATCGGTAAGATACATCATAGATCGCACCATATTCAATAAAGTGCAGTTACAACGTTCGGACACACCATAACGCTGTGGTGTTCCAGGTGGCGTGAGCTGTGAAACTATTCCACATTGTTTTATATGAAGGCCAAACTTGTAACTCAAATATTCTCCTCTACGATCAGATTGTAGAAACTTTATTTTCTTGTTACGATGATTCTCCACTTCACTCTGAAATTCTTTGAACTTTTCAAATGTTTCAGACTTGTGCTTCATTAAGTAGATATACCCATATCTGCTTAAATCATCTGTGAAGGTCAGAAAATAACGATACCCGCCACGAGCATCATCACTCATTGGACCGCATACATCGGTATGTATTATTTCCAACAAGTCAGTAGCTCGTTCCATTGTTCCGGAGAACGGAGTTTTAGTCATCTTGCCCAAAAGGCACGGTTCGCAAACATCAAATGATTCATAATCATGTGATTCCAAAAGTCCATCTTTATGGAGTTTCTTCATGCGTTTTACACCGATCTGACCCAAACGGCAGTGCCACAAATAAGTTGCACTATCATTATCAACTTTGCAGCTTTTGGCCTCAATATTATGAATATGTGTATTACCACGATCGAGATTCAATAAACCATCAACATTGGGTGTATGACCATAGAAGGTTTTATTCATGTAAACAGAATAACAATTTATTCTCCGTCTTAGATAAATAATCGTATCGCAACAAACATGATCTAATCATATTTATGCTCAACGCAAACACCAAATAACATTTATTTAGGTTCTACACTAATCTCGAAAGTATAGGGAGTGTACGATGATGATCATATCAATCTTGGAACCACTTCCAACACACATCGTCACTTCACCCTCAACTAGTTTCTGTTTATTCTGTAACTCCTGTTTCGAGTTACTAATCTTAGCAACCGAACAAGTATCAAATACTCAGGGGCTACTATAAACACTAGTAAGGTACACATCAATAACCTGTATATCAAATATACCCTTGTTCACTTTGCCATCCTTCTTATCCACCAAATATTCAGGGCATTTCCGCTTCCAGTGACCATTTCCTTTGCAGTAGAAGCACTCACTTTCAGGTTTTGGTCCAGCTTTGGGCTTCTTTGCGGGAGTGACAACTTCCTTGCCGTTCTACTTGAAGTTCCCTTTCTTTTCCTTTGCCTTTTTCTTAAAACTAGTGGTCTTGTCAATCATCAACACTTGATGCTCTTCGATTTCATCATCACGAAGAGCTCGGGAATCGTTTTCCTCATCCCTTGCATACTATAGTTTATCACGAAGTTCTAGTAACTTAGTGATGGTGACTAGAGAACTCTATCAATCATTGTCTTATCTGGAAGATTAACTCCCACTTGGTTCAAGCGATTGTAGTACCCAATCTGAGCACATGCTCACTGCTTGAGTTATTCTCCTCCATCTTTTAGCTATAGAACTTGTTGGAGACTTCACATCTCTCAACTCGGGTATTTGCTTGAAATATTAACTTCAACTCCTGGAACATCTCATATGGTCCATGACGTTCAAAACGTCTTTGAAGTGCCGATTCTAAGCTGTTAAGACTGGTGCACTAAACTATCAAGTAGTCATCATATTGAGCTAGCCAAACATTCATAACGTCTGCATCTGCTCCTGCAATAGGTATGTCACTTAGCGGTGTATCAAGGACATAATACTTCTGTGCAACAATGAGGATAAACCTTAGATCACGGATCCAATCCGCATCATTGCTACTATCATCTTTCAACTTAGTTTTCTCTAGGAACACATATAAAATATAGGGAAGCAACAATGCGAGCTATTGATCTACAACATTATTTGCAAAATACTACCAGGACTAAGTTCATGATAAATTAAATTTCAATTAATCATATTACTTAAGAACTCCCACTTAGATAGACATCCCTCTAATCATCTAAGTGATCACGTGATCCAAATCAACTAAACCATGTCCGATGATCACATGAGATGGAGTAGTTTTCAATGGTGAACATCACTATGTTGATCATATCTACTATATGATTCATGTTCGACCTTTCGGTCTCCAGTGTTCCGAGGCCATATCTGCATATGCTAGGCTCGTCAAGTTTAACCTGAGTATTCTATGTGTGCAAAACTGGCTTGCACCAGTTGTAGATGGATATAGAGCTTATCACACCCGATCATCACGTGGTGTCTGGGCATGACGAACTTTGGCAATGGTGCATACTCAGGGAGAACACTTTTATCTTGAAATTTAGTGAGAGATCATCTTATAATGCTACCGTCAATCAAAGCAAGATAAGATGCATAAAGGATAAACATCACATGCAATCAATATAAGTGATATGATATGGCCATCATCATCTTGTGCTTGTGATCTCCATCTCTGAAGCACCGTCATGATCACCATCGTCACCGCCGCGACACCTTGATCTCCATCGTAGCATTGTTGTCGTTTCGCCAACTATTGCTTCTACGACTATCGCTACCGCTTAGTGATAAAGTAAAGCAATTACAGGGCGATTGCATTGCATACAATAAAGCGACAACCATATGGCTCCTGCCAGTTGCCGATAACTTGGTTACAAAACATGATCATCTCATACAATAAAATATAGCATCACATCTTGACCATATCACATCACAACATGCCCTGCAAAAACAAGTTAGACGTCCTCTACTTTGTTGTTGCAAGTTTTACGTGGCTGCTACGGGCTGAGCAAGAATCATTCTTACCTACGCATCAAAACCACAACGATAGTTTGTCAAGTCAGTGCTGTTTTAACCTTCTCAAGGAACGGGCGTAGCCACACTTAGTTCAACTAAAGTTGGAGAAACTGACACCCACCAGCCACCTACGTGCAAAGCACGTCGGTAGAACCAGTCTCGTGTAAGCGTACGCGTAATGTTGGTCTGGGCCGCTTCATCCAACAATACCGCCGAACCAAAGTATGACATGCTGGTAAGCAGTATGACTTGTATCACCCACAACTCACTTGTGTTCTACTCGTGCATATAACATCTACACATAAAACCTGGCTCGGATGCCACTGTTGGGGAACGTAGTAATTTAAAAAATTCCCTACTCACACGCAAGATCATGGTGATGCATAGCAATGAGAGGGGAGAGTGTTGTCCACATACCCTCATAGACCGAAAGCGGAAGCATTAGCACAATGCGGTTGATGTAGTCGTACGTCTTCACGATCCGACCGATCCAAGTACTGAACGTACGGCACCTTCAAGTTCAGAACACGTTCATCTCGATGACGTCCCACGAACTCCGATCCAGCAGAGTGTTGCGGGAGAGCTCCATCAGCACGACAGCGTGATGACGGTGTTGATGATGCTACCGACGCAGGGCTTCGCCTAAGCGCCGCTACAATATTACCGAGGTGGAATATGGTGGAGGGGGCACCACACACGGCTAAGAGATCAATGATCAATTGTTGTGTCTATGGGGTGCCCTTGCCTCAGTATATAAAGGAGGAGAGGAGGGGAGGGGCCGGCCCTCTCTATGGCACGCCCTGGGGAGTCCTACTCCCACCGGGAGTAGGATTCCCCCTTCCATGTAGTAGGAGTAGGAGTCAAGGAAAGGGAAAGAGAAGAGAAGGGGGGAGGGGGCGTAGCCCCTCCCCCTAGTCCAATTCGGACTAGGCCTTGGGGGGGGGGGTGCAGCCTCCCCTCTCTCTTTCCCCTAAAGCCCAATAAGGCCCATATACTCCCCGACGAATTCCCGTAACTCTCCGGTGCTCCAATAAATACCCGAATCACTCGGAACCTTTTCGATGTCTGAATTTAGTCGTCCAATATATCGATCTTTACATCTCGACCATTTCGAGACTCCTCGTCATGTCCCTGATCTCATCCGGGACTCCGAACTACCTTCGGTACATCAAAACACATAACTCATAATATAAATCGTCGCCGAACTTTAAGCGTGCAGACCCTACGGGTTCGAGAACTATGTAGACATGATCGAGACACGTCTCCGGTCAATAACCAATAGCAGAACCTGGATGCTCATATTGGTTCCCACATATTCTACAAAGATCTTTATCGGTCAAACCGCATAACAACAACGTTGTTCCCTTTGTCATCGGTGTGTTACTTGCTTGAGATTCGATCGTCGGTATCTCAATACCTAGTTCAATCTCGTTATCGGCAAGTCTCTTTACTCGTTATGTAATGCATCATCCCGCAACTAACTCATTAGTCATGTTGCTTGCAAGGCTTATAGTGATGTGCATTACCGAGAGGGCCCAGAGATACCTCTCCGACAATCGGAGTGACAAATCCTAATGTTGAAATACGCCAACTCAACAAGTACCTTCAGAGACACCTGTAGAGCACCTTTATAATCACCCAGTTACGTTGTGACGTTTGGTAGCACACAAAGTGTTCCTCCGGTAAACGGGAGTTGCATAATCTCATAGTCATAGGAACATGTATAAGTCATGAAGAAAGCAATAGCAACATACTAAATGATCAAGTGCTAAGCTAACGGAATGGGTATCGGTGTCAAAACCGGCGGATCTTGGGTAGGGGGTCCCAAACTGTGCGTCTAAGGCTAATGGTAACAGGAGGCTGGGGACACGATGTTTACCCAGGTTTGGGCCCTCTCTATGGAGGTAATACCCTACTTCCTGCTTGATTGATATTGATGATATGAGTATTACAAGAGTTGATCTACCACGAGATCATAGAGCTAAACCCTAGAATCTAGCCTATGATTATGATTGTTCTCTTCCTACGGACTAAACCCTCCAGTTTATATAGACATCAGAGGGGGCTAGGGTTACACAGAGTCGGTTACAGAGGAGGAGATCTAAATCCGCATCGCCAAGCTTGCCTTCCAAGCAAAGGAGAGTCCCATCCGGACACGGGACGAAGTCTTCAATCTTGTATCTTCATAGCCCAACAGTCCGACCAAAGTATATAGTCCGGCCGTCCGGATACCCCCTAATCCAGGACTCCCTCAGTAGCCCCTGAACCAGACTTCAATGATGATGAGTCCGGCGTGCAGATTGTCTTCGGCATTGCAAGGCGGGTTCCATCCCCAAATCCAGAGTACCTATCATAGCGAACAGTGTTCGACTTCCCATTAATGTTGTACTCCTCGGCTTCTATGCTTCAATAATGGCTATCTCCATGTGTTGAGTGAATACGAGGAGCTGGGGCATTTTTACATTTGCCTCCCTGACCCTGTAAGCAAACCGTCTATTTGAAGAGATGGGGATCCTCAGATCCAAATCTCACCTTCTTCCCCCAAGCAAGCGTTCAACAAAGCGCATGAGGAAAAAACCATCCCATCATGGCCGGTCGCCGCAGCTCCTCTTGTCGCTCCCTCAGCTCTGAGCCAGGTGATTGGGAAAAGTGTTCTATCCCCCATAGCTGTTTAGTAGAGTTGCAGACCCAAGGGTTTCTTCCACCTGCATACATGGTCCCCGTCCGAGCCGGACTAGCCACCTATAATGGCAGGGAGCAAGCGGAGAGCTCTCCTGGCCCATCTCAGGGGGAGCGGGTATGCCTTGTCCCATATTTGCTGAGAGGACTCGGGTTTCCTATCCACCCATTCCTCCGCGGGCTCCTAGAGTTCTATGGCCTCCAGCTGCATAACTTCACCCCCGCCTCCGTACTGCACCTCGCAGGTTATGTTGCCCTCTGCGAGCTATTTCTGGGCTGCGAGGCTCATTTCGAGTTATGGAAAAGGCTATTCTGCCTCGTCCCTCGTAATCAGGAGGGATCTATATATCAAGTGGGCGGAGCCGAAATATGGCGCATCGCCCAGACCGGATACTTGTCCGGCACTCCAAAGAAGGCATCCGAAGACTGGCCTTCGGAGTGGTTTTATGTAGACGACGTTCCCCTTTTGGACCCAATCCGGACGGGCCTTCCTGAGTTCAACAACGCTCTGCTGAAGAAATGCCAAAGCTGGCGCCCTCGGAGCCCCCAGGAGGAAGATGACAGAGAAGTCCACTTCCTGATGGGCAGGATAAGAACACTGGCCCAATCAGGACTGCCAATAATCGAAGTTATGTCAATATGCATAATGCGGGGGTGCAGCCACTTCAATATTGGGGGAAGCCTGTGGCACTTCAACGGGGAAGACGATGCCACCCGCTGCGGTCGTAAAGGTCCGGACTCCGCCACCGCTCTGTTGAGAATATTGTCTAATTTATATAAAGGAGGAGAAGAGGAGTTCCTCTGCATTAAGCAGCGGGATGGATTTTCCATGTACAACCCCCAAGCTGGGTAAGCCGTTACCCTTTACTCAACTCCATCTATTCTTGCATCCTTTGTCGCAATCATTTACCTTGCTATTTCAAAGCAGGAACTGAGGAAGGCCGTGAAAGAGTTCAACAACCCATCTCTGCAGCCAAAGGATCCTGGCCGGGCTCTCGACTTCAGACTTGAAGAAGATCTGGATATATCTGTGGAGCTTGTCGATGGGACATTTTACCAGGCAAGCTGTGACGTCACCTTAGTGGCCATCATCACCAATTATCCCGGACTGCTCCCTATATCGCATGTAAGCAAAGATGAAGTCCTAACCTCCTAAAAAGGATTCCGTCATTATATCATACCTTATGCACATATATCGTGCTTTTATAGAGACGGCCATCGGGATGCAGCGCCGAGCCCCTGGGGGCTCATCAGCAAAGGGCATCCAGGCCAGGCAGGCTTAAGAGGAAGGCGGTTAGGATTGAAATGCCGTCGCAGAGGTATAATGTAAACCTGCTTTGTGATTATCATCTTTGAAATGTAACAGCATCAATCATGTCCTGGAAGAAAGAGTAGTCGCTGGACTATATCCGGAGACCCTGCCGGCCACGCCTCCACCAGTCGGATTCCAGAACCGGCCTCACGAGTGGAGGCTAATGTGGGGACGACACCGAATAGTTCTTCGACAGAGGATGCGGATAGGCTCTCCGCCACAAATTCCGAAGTAGAGAGCGCCATGAACCACCGGTGCCGACGGGCCGTACTCTGCGATGGTATATTTTTTGAAGAGGCGTTCAATGCCTTCAATTTGGGAGATGCATACATCCGAGCTGCTCAAGATGGAGTTGTCCGAGCGACGAACCAGTATACAAAGGATATACGGGTAAGAAAATTTGATAAGCATGTATATCAGTAGCCCCTGAGACTTGAAACAGTTGGAACAACTGATTTAAGGATCATTGTATGCACAGGTTCTTATAGAGAAGAATACCCATTTATCTCAAGAGCTAGAGGAATGCAAGACCCAGCTGAGGGCCGCAGTTGCCAAACTAGAGGAATCCTAGAAGGCCTCATCTGCTAATACTTGTCTTGATAGAGAAATTTTAAGGATGTACACCAGTTTGTATTCGGCATGTTTCATAAGTCTAACAGAAGATTCTGCAGACAATCCCGGAGAGAATCTGGAGGTCGTAAAAGATAGTGAGTCGCATGTTCGAAGGCAGCTAAAGGCTGGCGAGCGCGTGAAAAACAGTCTCCAAGATGCCAATATCCGGCTTAGCATCGAATTACCAGATGTTCGAGCTCAGCTCGGACTCCGTGAAGGAGAACAGGAGGCTTCGACGCGGCATTTATGGTAAGTGCTTAAATGAACTGCAGTACAGTTCAGCGGGGAAGCGCATTAACAGAGTTATGCATGTAGGTATGCTGACGGGCCGTCCTGAAGAAGAGATGGTCGGATCCGCAGGTGATTTGGTGCAAGATCTCTCACAACTGCACGAACGAGCTCGGCAGGTGATACAGGGTATTGCCCAGGCCTGGTGGCCATCCGCTTCCCTGCTAGGAGGCATGTGGGAGCTTGTGGATATGCTCAAAGGAGCACGGCGGCGCTTTAGGTTATGGAAGGTATCAGCCTGTCGACAAGGTGTAAGGGAAGCCTGGGCCATGGTGAAGACGCGATACGCCAAGGCTGACCCAAACCATATGGCCGAAGTCGGACAGGTGGGGCCAGATGGGAAAGAGATTCCCGTAAGTCTGGTGTATGACCAAGTAGCATTAGCCGCAAAGTATTCCCAATAGGATTGTAGGCTAGATAGCCTGTTGGATGGATAGAAGAAGAATTTAGCCAGTCCAAGTGACTATGTACTTCAATGGACATATGTAGTCCCTAGCCAGATTGTAAATCATTTTTCATGGCGGACCCTTTCGCTTCAGCCTCCGGACCCGACAGTCCGAAGTGTATCCAAATACCCGCTCAGTTATGTAAAACAGGGGTACGCGTGGAAACCATGCATAGGGGTCATAAGTGCTTGAACAGACAAGTACCCAACTAGTTATGTTATATTACATGGATAGTAAGAAATATCTTCCAGAGAGAATAGTTCCGTTAGGGGTTCCTTTCCCTGGGTACGCATGCATCGATGTGCATGTCTGAGCTATGAACAGAGACGCAGGATACAAAACATCTGGGGATTTATGTTGCAATAAACAAAAAAACATATTTTGTTCACCGACCGAATATTCCCTTAAGAACGCTAGATTTCGGCTTCACCCAGTCCGAGGTACAAATCCGGCTGAACCGGCTGTAACAATCGCAGAGGTGCTCCCCTTATGCCCTAGCCGAATTAACGGGAACGTAGGGCATAAACACAAGAGCCAGGCAACCCAGCATGGCCAAAACTTAAGTCATATCGATACATATAATGGTGAAGAAAAGGCACATATGGAAAGGTGACGCATATGTGGTGGGCATGAAGCCATGAAAATAATTATATTAAGCTTCCGTATAGGAAGCCCCCAGGTATATTGAGCATGCATAGTGCAGCAGGAGCGGTCGAAGCATCCGTAAAGCATTTGAAGCTTTCTGTGTAAGAAGAAAAGATGAAGAGAAAAAAAAGAAAAGGAGGACATAATTGAAAAGGCGGAGGTAAGGAGACGAACACTGAGTTCAGCACTAGGCGTAGAATCTTTGGAGTCTGGCCGCGTTCCATGGGTTCGACTCGAGTCTGTTATCTGATGCATTATGTAGACGGTACGCTCCTCCGGTGCTTTATCAACGATGAACGGACCCTCCCACTTGGGCTTGAGCTTGTCCTTCTTTTTCTTCGGTAGGCGTAGAACGAGTTCGCCAACGTTATAAGTTTTGGCCCGTACTTCTCTGCTTTGATACCTTCGAGTCTGCTGCTGATAGAATGCGGAACGGGCTTTTGCAACGCCACGCTCATCCTCCAGGGCATCTAAGTTGTCTTGCCGATCTAGCTCGGCTTCTTTCTCTTCGTACATGCGCACGCGAGGTGAGTCATGAATTATATCGCAGGGTAGTACTGCCTCTGCACCATACACCATGAAAAATGGTGTGTATCCGGTGGTGCAATTTGGCGTGGTCCGCAGCCCCCAGAGTATGGAGTCGAGATCCTCGACCCAGTGTGTATCTGATTCCTTCAAGGATCGCACTAGTCTGGGTTTGATGCTTCTCATGATAAGACCATTTGCACGTTCGACTTGTCCATTTGTTTGGGGGTGATAGACAGAGGCGTAATCGAGCTTAATGCCCATATTGCCGCACCAAGTTTTCACCTCATCGGCTGTAAAATTTGAGCTATTGTCAGTGATGATGCTATGGGGGACACCGTAACGGTACACAACCCTTGATATGAAGTCTATCACTGGTCCGGATTCGGCCGTTTTGACTGGTTTGGCTTCTATCCATTTGGTGAACTTGTCCACCATGACCAATAAGTATTTTTTCTTATGGATTCCCCCTTTAAGAGTTCCGACCATATCCAGCCCCCAGACCGTGAAGGGCCAAGTTATGGGTATTGTTTGGAGAGTAGTAGGGGGCATATGGCTCTGATTGGCGAAGAGTTGGCAACCGACGCAATGTTGTACAAGGTCCTGTGCATCTGCCCGGGCTGTCGGCCAGTAAAAACCTGTATGGAAGGCCTTGCTTACAATTGCCTGAGCTGTGGCGTGGTGCCCGCCGAGTCTGGCATGGATTTCAGCCAAGAGCTGCCGCCCTTCCTCTTAGGAGATGCATCTTTGGAGCACTCCGGTGGCGCTTTTCTTATAAAGCTCTCCCTCATGGACTTTGTAGGCCTTCGAGCGCCGCACAATGCAACGTGCCTCATTTTGGTCCTCCGGGAGCTCTTGCCTAGTTAGGTAGGATAAGAAGGGCTCGGTCCATGGGGCAATAACATCCATAATTTCATGGGCCGAGGGTGTTATTTCGGTGGCAGAGCCTCCGATTACGTCAGATGGTTCAGAATCTGGGGTTATATTCGGATCCTAACTGGTGTTGCCGGTCTCCCCTTCCCATACCACGGATGTCTTGAATAGCCTTTCCAAGAAGATATTAGGTGGGACGGGGTCGCATTTAGCGTCGATGCGGGCGAGGATATCCACCGCTTGATTGTTTTCTCGGACCACACGATGGAATTCGAGCCCCTCGAACCGAGCTGACATTTTGAGGATGGCATTATGGTACGCCGCCATTTTCGGATCCTTGGCATCAAAGTCTCCATTTATTTGTGATATTGCGAGGTTTGAGTCCCCGCGCACTTCTAGGCGTTGGATGCCCATGGAGACTGCCATCCGAAGACCATGCAATAGGGCCTCATATTCGGCTGCATTGTTGGAGTCTGTGTATAATATTTGGAGTACGTATTGGACCGTGTCTCTGGTGGGGGATGTCAGGACAACACCCGCTCCCAATCTGGCCATCATTTTAGAACCGTCGAAGTGCATGATCCAATTGGAGTATGCACCATACTCTTTAGGGAGTTCGGCTTCTATCCATTCGGCTACAAAGTCAGCCAGTACTTGCGACTTAATGGCTCGCCGTGGTTTGTATGCTATGTCTAAAGAAAGGAGCTCGATAGCCCATTTAGCAATCCGGCCCGTGGCATCGTGGTTATTTATTATGTCATTGCTTCGGAGGCCACCATAACCGAACCCTCTTGAAAGTAGTGTCATAGCTTTCGGGATGCCATGAAGACCGCGTATGCTATATTTTGATAGTGTGCGTACCGGTATTTGCATGGAGTGAGGACAGTGGACACGTAATATACCGGCTTTTGGAGCGGGAACTTGTGTCCGTCCGCTTCTCGTTCGACGACGAGCACTGCGCTTAGAACCTGTTATGTTGCAGCTATGTATAATAGCATAGGTTCGCCACTATTTGGCACGGTCAGGATTGGATTACTAGCTAAGAGGGCCTTTATTTCTTCTAGTCCGGCCGTGGCCGCATCCGTCCACTCGAAGTGTTCGGTGCATCGAAGAAGGCGATAAAAGGGCAGTGCCTTTTCTCCTAATCGGGAGATAAAGCGGCTTAATGCAGCCACGCATCCAGTTAATTTCTGGATCTGCTTGAGGTCTGTTGGTGTAGCCAACTGTGATAGAGCTCAGATTTTTGCCGGATTTGCTTCAATTCCTCTGTTGGAAACGATGAAGCCGAGCAACTTCCCCGAAGGTAAGCCGAAAACACGTTTTTTCGGGTTGAGCTTGATGTCATATGCTCGGAGGTTGTCAAACGTGAGCCTCAAGTCATCTATTAAAGTTTCGACGTGTCTTGTTTTGATAACCACGTTGTCCACGTATGCCTCCACTGTTTCGCCGATTTGTTTTTCCAGGCATGTCTGAATCATGCGTTGATAGGTTGCGCCGGCATTTTTGAGCCCAAAAGGCATGGTATTGAAACAGAAGGGCCGTATGGTGTGATGAAGGCCGTTGCGGCCTGGTCGGACTCCACCATCTTGATTTGATGGTATCCGGAGTATGCGTCAAGGAAACACAATGAGTCGTGTCATGTGGTAGCGTTGATGATTTGATCAATGCGGGGGAGGGGGAAGGGATCCTTAGGGCAAGCCTTATTGAGGTCCTTGAAATCGACGCATAGGCGCCAGGATTTGTCCTTCTTTGGTACCATCACCAGGTTTGCTAGCCAATCCGGATGTTTTATATCTCTAATGAATCCGGCCTCGAGTAACCTAGCTAGCTCTTATCCCATTACTTGCCGTTTAGGCTATGAGAAGCGCCTAAGAGTCTGTTTGACCGGCTTATATCCCTTTAGTATATTTAAGCTGTGTTCGGCCAGTCTGCATGGGATGCCTGGCATGTCTGAAGGGTGCCAGGCAAAAATGTCCCAATTCTCACACAAGAAATCCCGCAGTGCGGCGTCTATTGTGGGGTTCAGCTATGTCCCAATGGAAGCTGTTTTTGTGGGGTCCGTTGGGTCGACCTGGAATTTGACTATCTCATCCGCTGGTTTGAAAGAGGTGGACTTGGGTCGTTTATCAAGTATCACGTCGTCCCTGTCCACTGTGGAGCGCAGCGAGGTTAGTTCTTCGGCCGTGAGGGCTTCGGATAATGCCTCGAGGGCCAGAACGGCGGTCTTATTTTCGGTGCGGAGTGCGACGTCCGGATCACTAGATAGAGTGATGATTCCATTGGGCCCGGGCATTTTGAGCTTCATGTACCCATAATGGGGTATAGCTTGAAAGCTCAAGAATGCGTCCCGCCCTAAGAGGGCGTGGTATCCGCTGCCGAACGGGGCCACTTGGAATGTGATTTCTTCGGACCTGTAATTCTCTGGCATGCCGAATACCACATCCACTGTGATTTTTCCCAGACATCGTGCCTCCCGACTAGGGATGATTCCCCTGAATGTCGTGCTCTTTGCTCAATGCGGCTCTTGTCGATTTCCATTTTGTTGAGGGTTTCCTCGTAGATGAGGTTTAATCTGCTGTCGCCGTCCATGAGCACTTTAGTGAGCCGGAAGCCATCCACGATTGGACTAAGGACCAAAGCGGATGGTGCCCGGACTATTCGGAATTGAGGTTCATCACTGGCATTGAAAGTTATAGCCGTGTCGTTCCACGGATTTATTGTTGCCACGTGGCAAACTTCGGCGAGGCTACGGAGAGCTCGCTTGCGCCTATTATTTGAGGCGAAAGTCTCGAAGACTGTAAGTACCGCATTGTTATTCTCGGCGGGATGTTGTTCTGTAGTATGGTTGATGAGGAGATCCTCGCTGCTCTTTGTTACCTGCCAGAGTATCCAACATGCTCTAAGGCTATGAGTTGGTAAGGTATCACGTGTGCTGTGAATTTTGCATGGCCCATTGAGCCATTCCTCCAATACGGTTCCACGCCCTGCAGCAGGCCTTGGTTTTTTGATAATTGAATCGGGTGACTTGCGAGAGTTTACCCTTTCAGTTCGGATGAAGGGTTTATTAAGAGCCAGATTATCCCAGAAGTTTGTTTGAGTTTTCCAAGCGCTCTCCATCGCGCAGTACTTCTGTACTATGGCCGCTAGGTCAGCGAAGCATACTATGTCACGGCGACCTATAGCATTGAGGACCCCCTTGTCCGTACAATTTTTGCAAAAGAATGAGATTGTGTCTTCCTCGCGACAGTCCTTGACCTTGTTTATCACAAGGAGGAATCTGGCCCAGTAGTGATGTACTATCTCTTGGGGCTCTTGTCTGATATGGGGAAGATTGATTAAATCTGGGCGGGTGGGTAGATTTAAGTCCGAATCCTGACCCGATCTGAGACCCAGGGGCAGAGAAGCTTCCGAGCTTGGCAGCGGCGACTATATCTCGCATTAGGCGTAGTGTTTTGTGAGCGCCTGAAACGCTATTAGGCGCGGCGACTATATCTCGCATTAGGCGAGACAGTAGGAATGACTCGCTAAAGGGTCTATATTAATCGGGTTGGCCCATTCACGCACAGTTAAATGGAAAAGGGAGCCCACGGGGGATTTGAACCTTGGTCTGCTGGTTGATTGCAACCGCCTCTGGCCACTAGGCTTGCCTCGGCGAGACTACTTAAGTCGAAACGAGTTGGGTTTCCACTGTTTCTTCTCTGTTTTTTTCATATCATTTTTCTTCTGTTTTTTCATTAGGTTTTCCCTGTTTTTTCTTTGCTTTTTATTTTTATTTCCTTTTAATTGTTTTCTTTGGTATTATTTATTTCTTTCTAGGTTTTTTCTTTTTTCTCCTTCATTTTCTTTCTTTATTTCTTGATTCTGATCAATATTTTGATTTCCTTTTTCCGTTTCATTGTTTTCGTTTGATTTTCTTATTTCTTATTTCTTCTCTATTTTTTGTTTTTATCTCCATTTATATTTTATTTTTCTTATGTTTCTTTTGGTTTTTTCTCTACAATTTTTTTATATATGTCAAAAATATTGTTCTAATACAGGTTTAACATTTTTCGAACAAAAAACTAACATTCTTTCAATACAATCTGAACATTTTTTCTATGCAGAATTTCAACGTTTGTCAAAAGTTTTGATCAACATTTTCCAGAAAGAAGACTAATATTTTTTAATACATGGTCAAACTTTTTTTCTATACAAACTTTTCAACATTTTGAAATTACTGACTAACATTTTTCAAATACAAGATTATTAATTTTAACACATGATCAATATTTTAATACACATTTAACATGCTTAAAATGCTTGATGAACATTTTGCAAATACTTGTTCAACAATTGTTCAAATGTTTGACAAATCTTTTTATATCCACGGTCAAATTTTGGTCAACATTTTTTCTATACACATTTAACATTTTCCGAATGCTTGAATATCATTTTTCAAACACTTGTTCAACATTTTTTCAAATGCTTGATTAGTATTTTTTAAATACATGAACCATTTTTTTGCATCATTTTTTAATTCATGGTCAACATTTTTTCTATATACATTTAAATTTTTTGAAATGCTTGATTAATAGTTTTCCAAACAAGCGTTCAACATTTTTTCAAATGCTTGATAAATATTTTTTCAATACATGATCAAATTGTTTATTTCATACAAATTTTATTTTTTTCAATATTGTATACGTGATAAACACTTTATGTATGCACACTTAACATTGTCAAATGCTTGGCCAACATTTTTCAAATGTTTTATGTAGAGTGATTTTTTAATATATTTATTTAGAATTTAAGAAGCATAAACAAAAAAATGAAGCCAAAAACAAAAAATAATGTAAAAAACAAACAAAAAATGAGGCTGTTATTCACGCGCGCCTGGGCCTGCCCAACTCGTGCCAAACTTTGGCAAGAGTTCCCTCTGTCTCGCGTGAAGCGAGATATAGGGGCGCGAGAGCAACTAATTGAGAAGCACTCCTTCGAGGGCCCCCGTAAGGGTCACTCGGAGTGGGTTGGGAGCTTGCCACTTTCCACGCTCTCAACCGTCGTCACGTGTCATGCTCTGGATGCTTCCTCCGGATTTGTTTTAAAGATGTACACGTTCGGCTTTAAATATTTTTTTTGTTTTTTCAGCTTTTATGTTTTTTCAGCTTTTATATTTTTCCCAGTTTTTTTGGATTTTGGACCAAAAAAATTTCAAAAAGAAAAACAATTGCGCAAGAAAACATAATTTTTTCCTTCCGCAAGAGGCATAGATTTACTTCTCGTGGATGCACGGATTTGCTTTCGTGAGAGGCACCGTCATGCCTCTTGGAAAGAAAAAAACAGTTTTTTTGGTTCCGCGAGAGTCAGGATTTACTACTTGTGGAGGCACGGATTTGCCTCCGCGAAAGACATGGTCGTGCCTCTCAGAAAGAAAGAAAAAATTTGTTTTCTCTTTTCTTCGTTCCGCAAGGGGTATGGATTTGCTTCCGCGAGAGGCACGGTTATGCCTCTTGAAAAGGGAAAAAATGTGTTATCTTTTTCTTCGTTTCGCGAGTGGCAGGGATTTACTTTTCGTGGCGGCACATATTTGCTTTCGCGAGAGGCACGCCTGTGTCTCTCGGAATGAAAGAAAAATGTGTTTCCCTTTTTCTTTTGTTCCATGAGAGGCACATATTTACTTCTCGTGGAGGCACGCATTTGCTTACAATCGTGCCTTTCAGAAAGGAAAAACACGTATTTCCTTTTTTTGTTCCATGAGAGGCACAAATTTACTTCTCATGAAGGTACGGATTTGATTCCGCGAGAGGCATGGCCATGCCTCTCGGAAACGAAAAAAAAACGCGTGACTCTTTGAAAAGGAAAAAAATGCTCTCAGTTCGGTTTTTCGTCCAGTTCTTTGGTGAGAAAAAGTCATCGAAACTAATCAACATGGAGTTTAGTTTTAAAAATCCTGACGCTAGGGACCAACGGTGAAAACAATCTAAGATTTGGACGCACGGTATAAAATACCTGATGATGGGCGCGATTTTTGGAAGGAGTACTTCATAATTAGTGATTTCATAGAAGCACCCTAATAAAGGGGCTTCTTGACGGGCGCACCTATACCTCACTTAGCGTGAGCCTGTACAAACGCTCAGCTGAAGCACGCGCTAATGGGGCCGGCCCACATGCAGAAGGCCACAAGGCAGAGCCTTGTTCTCTCTAGGGTTTTTGTCGAGTGGTTGGTGCGACATATGCCAAAGCATGGCTAATCATTGTGGGAGCTAGTAAGACGTCGCCGGTGCCTGGAAACGGGATAAGGCGGAGACATGCACGCCGGTGAATCTTACTCAGGTTCGGGGCTCTCCTAGGAGATAACACGCCTAGTCCTGCTCTGCGGGGTCTCCGCATGGTCACTAAATCAACAAGTGCTATAAGGTTGCTCCTCGAGCTATTCGACTAGAGGAGGAAGAAGGGCAAGGCTAGCTCTACTCCTCGCTCTACGTGGGTGTGTGTAATTTGAGAGGCTGAACCCTTTGCATGGGTGCCTTGGGGGTTTATATAGGCCTACCCCTCCAGGGGTACAGTGGTAATCCGGCTGGGCGTAGGCCCAGGCCATCAGTGTCTATGGTCGTCGGCTTCTTCGCCGCCGGCTGGGCCCGCCGCCTGGTGGGTCCCGCCGGCTGCCGATCTCTCGACCGACAGGTTGGGCCCACCGCCTGCAGGCCCTGTCAGCTGCTCGTTACTGTAGCCATGCCTCTGATGATGATGGCTTGGTCGGGAAGAGCGTGGCTACAATACCGTCGTCGTGGGTGTTCACTGTAGCCACACCCCTTCTTATCTGGTTAATGGTGCACAAACTTCTGGGGAAGGGGAGGGCCGGCTGTTGGGAGCCGGCCTTCCCCTATGTCGACTGGCCTGGGCGGGTCGCCTTTTGGTATTTTACTGGCGGGTAGGCCCCGCCGCCTATGGGCCGTACCAACAGCCCATCGTGGGAGTATGGCAGCTCTGTCATGGGTGATGTCATGGTCAATGTGGCAACAGTGCCGCGCCGGTTTAGGGATGGCCCCACGGTACGTTGCATTGTGGCCACGCCCGCTCCGGGATTCGGGGGTGGAAGGCTACACTGTAGCCACGCCCCGTCTCATCGCCGTTATGTGGGTGCAAACTTTGAGGGTGCAAGGGTGGGCCACCTTCTAGGAGTTGGCCACTCTGGTGGCCGCCTGCTAGGAGTCGGCCAACCCTGTGGCCACTCTTTGGGCCTTGCTGCCTTGTTGCAGCCGGCCGCTTGGACCAGCCGACCATAAAAAGGCGGCCCTTTGTCTTGTATGCTTGAGGGGTGACGCCGGCCTCGATGTTTTGAAACGCCTTGGGGAGTAGATGAGGCTACCCGTGGTCATTTACTCCGACAGTAGTCCCCGAAGTTGGTGGGGTATCGCATCTGAAAAGGCGAGAGGCCTCAGCAGCTTCCTACTCTGAAGAGCCGATAGCTAGGAGTCGGCCACGATCAGGCTCGCCGCCTTGATGGTTTCGATACACGAAGGCGAGAGCCAGGTGGCGCGCTCGCCGGGCGTTGAGCCGGTCGCCCGCTGCTTGCGCGCCACGCGGCCCCAGCCAGCCAGTGTTGGGGAACGTAGTAATTTCAAAAATTTCCTACGCACACGCAAGATCATGGTGATGCATATCAACGAGAGGGGAGAGTGTTGTCCACGTACCCTCGTAGACTGAAAGCGGAAGCGTTAGCACAACGCGGTTGATGTAGTCGTACGTCTTCATGATCCGACCGATCCAAGTAACAAACGTACGGCACCTCCGAGTTCAGCACACGTTCAGTTCGATGACGTCCCACGAACTCTGATCCAGCAGAGCTTTGCGGGAGAGTTCCGTCAGCACGATGATGTTATGATGGTGTTGATGATGCTACCAACGCAGGGCTTTGCCTAAGCACCGCTACAATATTACAGAGGTGGAATATGGTGGAGGAGGGCACCGCACACGACTAAGAGATCAATGATCAATTGTTGTTTCTATGGGGTGCCCCTTGCCTCAGAATATAAAGGAGGAGAGGAGGGGAGGGGCCGGCCCTCTCTATGGCGCGCCCTGGGGAGTCCTACTCCCACCGGGAGTAGGATTCCCCTCTTCCATGTAGTAGGTGTAGGAGTCAACGAAAGGGAAAAGAGAAGAGAAGCAAGGAGGGGGTGCAGCCTCCCCTCTCTCTTTCCCCTAAAGCCCAATAAGGCCCATATACTCCCCGGCGAATTCCCGTAACTCTCTGGTGCTACAATAAATACCCGAATCACTCAGAACCTTTCCATTGTCCGAATATAGTCGTCCAATATATCAATCTTGACGTCTCAACCATTTCGAGACTCCTCGTCATGTCCCTGATCTCATCCGGGACTCTGAACTACCTTCGGTACATCAAAACACATACCTCATAATATAAATCGTCACTGAACTTTAACCGTGCGGACCCTACGGGTTCGAGAACTATGTAGACATGACCGAGACTAACTCATTAGTCACATTGCTTTCAAGGCTTATAGTGATGTGCATTACCGAGAGGGCCTAGAGATACCTCTCTGACAATCGGAGTGACAAATCCTAATCTTGAAATATGCCAACTCAACAAGTACCTTTGGAGACACCTGTAGAGCACCTTTATAATCACCTAGTTACGTTGTGACGTTTGGTAGCACACAAAGTGTTCCTCCGGTAAACGGGAGTTGCATAATCTCATAGTCATAGGGACATGTATAAGTCATGAAGAAAGCAATAGCAACATACTAAACGATTAAGTGCTAAGCTAACGAAATGGGTCAAGTCAATCACATCATTCTCTAATGATGTGACCCCGTTAATCAAATGACAACTCATCTCTATGGCTAGGAAACTTAACCATCTTTGATTCAATGAGCTAGTCAGGTAGAGGCATACTAGTGACATTATGTTTGTCTATGTATTCACAAATGTACTAAGTTTCCGGTTAATACAATTCTAGCATGAATAATAAACATTTATCATGAAATAAGGAAATAAATAATAACTTTATTATTGCCTCTAGGGCATATTTCCTTCAGTCTCCCACTTGCACTAGAGTCAATAATATAGTTCACATCACCATGTGTTTTAACACTAATATTCACATTTGTATGTGATTAACACCCATAGTTCACATCGTCATGTGATCAACACCCGAAGGGTTTACTAGAGTCAATAATCTAGTTCAAATCGCTATGTAATTAACACCCAAAGAGTACTAAGGTATGATCATGTTTTGCTTGTGAGAGAAGTTTAGTCAACGGGTCTGTCACATTCAGAGCCGTATGTATTTTGCAAATATTTTATGTCTACAATGCTCTGCACGGAGCTAGGCTAGCTAATTGCTCCCACTTTCAATATGTATCCAGATTGAGACTTTAGAGTCATCTGGATTGGTGTAAAAGCTTGCACCGATGTAACTCTTTACGGCGAACTCTTTTATCACCTCCATAATCGAGAAACATTTCCTTAGTCCTTACTCAAGATATTCTTTACCGCTGTCCAGTGATCTACTCCTAGATCAAAATTGTACTACCTTGCCAAATTCAGAGCAAGGTATACAATAGGTCTGGTACACAACATAGCATACTTTGTAGAACCTATGATTGAGGCATAGGGAATGACTTTTCATTCTCTTTCTTTTCTGCCATGGTCGGGTTTTGAGTCTTACTCAACTTCACACCTTGCAACACATGCAAGAACTCCTTCTTTGACTGTTCTATTTTGAACTACTTCAAAATCTTATCAAGGTATGTACTCATTGAAAAATCTTATCAAGCGTCTTGATCTATCTCTATAGATCTTGATGCTCAATGTGTAAGCAGCTTCACCGAGGTCTTTCTTTGAAAAACTCCTTTCAAACACTCCTTTATGCTTTCCAGAAAATTCTACATCATATCCGATCAACAATATGTCATTCACATATACTTATCAGAAAGGCTGTAGTGCTCCCACTCACTTTCTTGTAAATATAGGCCTTTCCAAAAGTCAGTATAGAACCATATGCTTTGATCAACTCATCAAAGCGTATATTCCAACTCCGAGATGCTTGCACCAGTCCATTGATGGATTGCTGGAGATTGCACACTTTGTTAGCACCTTTAGGATTGACAAAACCTTCTGGTTGCATCATATACAACTCTTCTTTAATAAATTTATTAAGGAATGCAGTTTTGACATCCATTTGCCAGATTTCATAAAATGTGGCAATTGCTAGCATGATTCGGACAAACTTAAGCATCGATATGAGTGAGAAAATCTCATCGTATTCAACACCTTGAACTTGTCAAAAAACTTTTTGCAACAAGTCGAGCTTTGTAGATAGTAACACTACTATCAGCGTCCGTCTTCCTCTTGAAGAACCATTTATTTTCTATGGCTTGCCGATCATCGAGCAAGTCAACCAAAGTCCACACTTTGTTCTCATACATGGATCCCATCTCAGATTTCATGGCCTTCAAGCCATTTCACGGAATCTGGGCTCATCATTGCTTCCTCATAGTTCGTAGGTTCGTCATGGTCAAGTAACATGACCTCCAGAACAGGATTACCATACCACACTGGTGCGGACTGTACTCTGGAAGACCTACGAGGTTCTGAAGTAACTTGATCTGAAGTTTCATGATCATCATCATTAGCTTCCTCACTAATTGGTGTAGGAATCACTAGAACTGATTTCTGTGATGAACTACTTTCCAATTCAGGAGAAGGTACAATTACCTTATCAAGCTCTACTTTCCTCCCACTCACTTCTTTTGAGAGAAACTCCTTCTCTAGAAAGGATCCATCTTAGCAACAAATATCTTGCCTTCGGATCTGTGATAGAAGGTGTACCCAACAGTTTCCTTTTGGCTATTCTATGAAGATGACTTCTCCGATTTGGGTTCGAGCTTATTAGGTTGAATTTTTTTCGCATAAGCATCGCAGCCCCAAATTTTGAAGAAACGACAACTTTGGTTTCTTGCAAAACCACAGTTCATAAGGTGTCGTCTCAACGGATTTTGCTGGTGCGCTATTTAAAGTGAATGCAGCTGTCTCTAATGCATAACCCCAAAACGATAGTGGTAAATCGGTAAGATACATCATAGATCGCACCATATTCAATAAAGTGCAGTTATGACGTTCGGACACACCATAACGCTGTGGTGTTCCAGGTGGCGTGAGCTGTGAAACTATTCCACATTGTTTTATATGAAGGCCAAACTTGTAACTCAAATATTCTCCTCTACGATCAGATTGTAGAAACTTTATTTTCTTGTTACGATGATTCTCCACTTCACTCTGAAATTCTTTGAACTTTTCAAATGTTTCAGACTTGTGCTTCATTAAGTAGATATACCCATATCTGCTTAAATCATCTGTGAAGGTCAGAAAATAACGATACCCGCCACGGGCATCATCACTCATTGGACCGCATACATCGGTATGTATTATTTTCAACAAGTCAGTAGCTCGTTCCATTGTTCCGGAGAACGGAGTTTTAGTCATCTTGCCCAAAAGGCACGGTTCGCAAACATCAAATGATTCATAATCATGTGATTCCAAAAGTCCATCTTTATGGAGTTTCTTCATGCATTTTACACCGATATGACCCAAACGGTAGTGCCACAAATAAGTTGCACTATCATTATCAACTTTGCATATTTTGGCATCAATATTATGAATATCTGTATTACCACGATCGAGATTCAATAAACCATCAACATTGGGTATATGACCATAGAAGGTTTTATTCATGTAAACAGAATAACAATTTATTCTCCGTCTTAGATAAATAATCGTATCGCAACAAACATGATCTAATCATATTTATGCTCAACGCAAACACCAAATAACATTTATTTAGGTTCTACACTAATCTCGAAAGTATAGGGAGTGTACGATGATGATCATATCAATCTTGGAACCACTTCCAACACACATCGTCACTTCACCCTCAACTAGTTTCTGTTTATTCTGTAACTCCTGTTACGAGCTACTAATCTTAGCAACCGAACAAGTATCAAATACTCAGGGGCTACTATAAACACTAGTAAGGTACACATCAATAACCTGTATATCAAATATACCCTTGTTCACTTTGCCATCCTTCTTATCCACCAAATATTCAGGGCATTTCCGCTTCCAGTGACCATTTCCATTGCAGTAGAAGCACTCAGTTTCAGGTTTTGGTCCAGCTTTGGGCTTCTTCGCGGGAGTGACAACTTGCTTGCCATTCTACTTGAAGTTCCCTTTCTTTTCCTTTGCCATTTTCTTGAAACTAGTGGTCTTGTCAATCATGAACACTTGATGCTCTTCGATTTCAGCATCACAAAGAGCTCGGGAATCGTTTTCTTCATCCCTTGCATACTATAGTTTATCACGAAGTTCTAGTAACTTAGTGATGGTGACTAGAGAACTCTATCAATCACTATCTTATCTGGAAGATTAACTCCCACTTGATTCAAGCGATTGTAGTACCCAATCTGAGCACATGCTCACTGCTTGAGCTATTCTCCTCCATCTTTTAGCTATAGAACTTGTTGGAGACTTCACATCTCTCAACTCGGGTATTTGCTTGAAATATTAACTTCAACTCCTGGAACATCTCATATGGTCCATGACGTTCAAAATGTCTTCGAAGTCCCGATTCTAAGCTGTTAAGCATGGTGCACTAAACTATCAAGTAGTCATCATATTGAGCTAGCCAAACGTTCATAACGTTTGCATCTGCTCCTGCAATAGGTATGTCACTTAGCGGTGTATCAAGGACATAATAATTCTATACAACAATGAGGATAAACCTTAGATCACGGATCCAATCCGCATCATTGCTACTATCATCTTTCAACTTAGTTTTCTCAAGGAACACATACAAAATATAGGGAAGCAACAATGCGAGCTATTGATCTACAACATTATTTGCAAAATACTACCAGGACTAAGTTCATGATAAATT
Source organism: Triticum dicoccoides (assembly GCF_002162155.2). Classification (NCBI taxonomy): domain Eukaryota; kingdom Viridiplantae; phylum Streptophyta; class Magnoliopsida; order Poales; family Poaceae; genus Triticum; species Triticum dicoccoides. The sequence continues at coordinate 30,079,522 of NC_041385.1, read as the reverse complement.
AAATTTCAATTAATCATATTACTTAAGAACTCCCACTTAGATAGACATCCCTCTAATCATCTAAGTGATCACGTGATCCAAATCAACTAAACCATGTCCGATGATCACATGAGATGGAGTAGTTTTCAATGGTGAACATCACTATGTTGATCATATCTACTATATGATTCATGCTCGACCTTTCGGTCTCCAGTGTTCCGAGGCCATATTTGCATATGCTAGGCTCATCAAGTTTAACCTGAGTATTCTATGTGTGCAAAACTGGCTTGCACCCGTTGTAGATGGACATAGAGCTTATCACACCCGATCATCACGTGGTGTCTGGGCACGATGAACTTTGGCAACGGTGCATACTCAGGGAGAACACTTTTATCTTGAAATTTAGTGAGAGATCATCTTATAATGCTATTGTCAATCAAAGCAAGGTAAGATGCATAAAGGATAAACATCACATGCAATCAATATAAGTGATATGATATGGCCATCATCATCTTGTGCTTGTGATCTCCATCTCTGAAGCACCGTCATGATCACCATCGTCACCGGCGCGACACCTTGATCTCCATCGTAGCATCGTTGTCGTTTCGCCAACTATTGCTTCTACGACTATCGCTACCGCTTAGTGATAAAGTAAAGCAATTACAGGGCGATTGCATTGCATACAATAAAGCGACAACCATATGGCTCCTGCCAGTTGCCGATAACTTGGTTACAAAACATGATCATCTCATACAATAAAATATAGCATCACGTCTTGACCATATCACATCACAACATGCCCTGCAAAAACATGTTAGACGTCCCCTACTTTGCTGTTGCAAGTTTTACGTGGCTGCTACGGGCTGAGCAAGAACCATTCTTACCTACGCATCAAAACCACAACGATAGTTTGTCAAGTTAGTGTTGTTTTAACCTTCTCAAGGACCGGGCGTAGCCACACTCAGTTCAACTAAAGTTGGAGAAACTGACACCCGCCAGCCACCTACGTGCAAAGCACGTCGGTAGAACCAATCTCGCGTAAGCGTACGCGTAATGTTGGTCTGAGCCGCTTCATCCAACAATACCGCCGAACCAAAGTATGACATGCTGGTAAGCAGTATGACTTGTATCGCCCACAACTCACTTGTGTTCTACTCGTGCATATAACATCTACACATAAAACCTGGCTCGGATGCCACTCTCGGGGAACGTAGTAATTTCAAAAATTCCCTACGCACACGCCAGATCATGGTGATGCATAGCAATGAGAGGGGAGAGTGTTGCCCACGTACCCTCATAAACCAAAAGCGGAAGCATTAGCACAACGCGGTTGATGTAGTCGTACGTCTTCACGATCCGACCGATCCAAGTACCGAACGTACGGCACCTCCGAGTTCAGAACACGTTCATCTCGATGATGTCCCACGAACTCCGATCCAGCAGAGTGTTGCGGGAGAGCTCCATCAGCACGACGGCGTGATGACGGTGTTGATGATGCTACCGACGCAGGGCTTCGCCTAAGCACCGCTACAATATTACCGAGGTGGAATATGGTGGAGGGGGGCACCACACACGGCTAAGAGATCAATGCTCAATTGTTGTGTCTATGGGGTGCCCCTTGCCTCAGTATATAAAGGAGGAGAGGAGGGGAGGGGCCGGCCCTCTCTATGGCACGCCCTGGGGAGTCCTACTCCCACCGGGAGTAGGATTCCCCCTTCCATGTAGTAGGAGTAGGAGTCAAGGAAAGGGAAAGAGAAGAGAAGGGGGGAGGGGGCGCAGCCCCTCCCCCTAGTCCAATTCGGACTAGGCCTTGGGGGGGGGGGTGCAGCCTCCCCTCTCTCTTTCCCCTAAAGCCCAATAAGGCCCATATACTCCCCGACGAATTCCCGTAACTCTCCGGTGCTCCAATAAATACCCGAATCACTCGGAACCTTTCCGATGTCTGAATATAGTCGTCCAATATATCGATCTTTACGTCTCGACCATTTCGAGACTCCTCGTCATGTCCCTGATCTCATTCGGGACTCCGAACTACCTTCGGTACATCAAAACACATAACTCCTAATATAAATCGTCGCCAAACTTTAAGCGTGCAGACCCTACGGGTTCGAGAACTATGTAGACATGATCGAGACACGCCTCCGGTCAATAACCAATAGCAGAACCTGGATGCTCATATTGGTTCCCACATATTCTACAAAGATCTTTATCGGTCAAACCGCATAACAACAACGTTGTTCCCTTTATCATCGGTATGTTACTTGCTTGAGATTCGATCGTCGGTATCTCAATACCTAGTTCAATCTCGTTACCGGCAAGTCTCTTTACTCGTTAAGTAATGCATCATCCCGCAACTAACTCATTAGTCACATTGCTTGCAAGGCTTATAGTGATGTGCATTACCGAGAGGGCCCAGAGATATCTCTCCGACAATCGGAGTGACAAATCCTAATCTTGAAATACGCCAACTCAACAAGTACCTTCGGAGACACCTGTAGAGCACCTTTATAATCACCCAGTTACGTTGTGACGTTTGGTAGCACACAAAGTGTTCCTCCGGTAAACGGGAGTTGCATAATCTCATAGTCATAGGAACATGTATAAGTCATGAAGAAAGCAATAGCAACATACTAAATGATCAAGTGCTAAGCTAACGGAATGGGTATCAGTGTCAAAACCGGCGGATCTTGGGTAGAGGGTCCCGAACTGTGCGTCTAAGGCTAATGGTAACAGGAGGCTGGGACACGATGTTTACCCAGGTTTGGGCCCTCTCGATGGAGGTAATACCCTACTTCCTGCTTGATTGATATTGATGATATCAGTATTACAAGAGTTGATCTACCACGAGATCGTAGAGGCTAAACCCTAGAATCTAGCCTATGATTATGATTGTTCTCGTCCTACGGACAAAACCCTCCAGTTTATATAGACACCAGAGTGGGCTAGGGTTACACAGAGTCGGTTACAGAGGAGGAGATCTAATATCCGCATCGCCAAGCTTGCCTTCCACGCAAAGGAGAGTCCCATCCGGACACGGGACGAAGTCTTCAATCTTGTATCTTCATAGCCCAACATTCCGACCAAAGTATATAGTCCGGCCGTCCGGATACCCCCTAATCCAGGACTCCCTCAGTAGCCCCTGAACCAGGCTTCAATGACGATGAGTCCGGCGTGCAGATTTTCTTCGGCATTGCAAGGCGGGTTCCATCCCCAAATCCAGAGTACCTATCGTAGCAAACAGTGTTCGACTTCCCACTAATGTTGTACTCCTCGGCTTCTATGCTTCAATAATGGCTATCTCCATGTGTCGAGTGAATACGAGGAGCCGGGGCATTTTTACATTTGCCTCCCTGACCCTGTAAGCAAACTATCTATTTGAAGAGACGGGGATCCTCAGATCCAAATCTCACCTTCTTCCCCCAAGCAAGCGTTCAACAAAGTGCATCCGGAAAAAACCATCCCATCATGGCCGGTCACCGCAGCTCCTCTTCTCGCTCCCTCAGCTCTGAGCCAGGTGATTGGGAAAAGTGTTCTATCCCCCACAGCTGTTTAGTAGAGTTGCAGACCCAAGGGTTTCTTCCACCTGCATACATGGTCCCCGTCCGAGCCGGACTAGCCACCTATAATGGCAGGGAGCAAGCGGAGAGCTCTCCTAGCCCATCTCAGGGGGAGCGGGTATGCCTTGTCCCATATTTGTTGAGAGGACTCGGGTTTCCTATCCACCCGTTCCTCCGCGGGCTCCTAGAGTTCTATGGCCTCCAGCTGCATAACTTCACCCCCGCCTCCGTACTGCACCTCGCAGGTTACGTTGCCCTCTGCGAGCTATTTCTGGGCTGCCAGGCTCATTTCGAGTTATGGAAAAGGCTATTCTGCCTCGTCCCGCGTAATCAGGAGGGATCTATATATCAAGTGGGCGGAGCCGAAATATGGCGCATCGCCCAGACCGGATACTTGTCCGGCACTCCAAAGAAGGCATCTGAAGACTGGCCTTCGGAGTGGTTTTATGTAGACGACGTTCCCCTTTTGGACCCAATCCGGACGGGCCTTCCTGAGTTCAACAACGCTCTGCTGAAGAAACGCCAAAGCTGGCGCCCTCGGAGCCCCCAGGAGGAAGATGACAGAGAAGTCCACTTCCTGATGGACAGGATAAGAACACTGGCCCAATCAGGACTGCCAATAATCGAAGTTATGTCAATATGCATAATGCGGGGAGTGCAGCCACTTCAATATCGGGGGAAGCCTGTGGCACTTCAACGGGGAAGACGATGCCACCCGCTGCGGTCGTAAAGGTCCGGACTCCGCCACCGCTCTGGCGAGAATATTGTCTGATTTATATAAAGGAGGAGAAGAGGAGTTCCTCTGCATTAAGCAGCGGGATGGATTTTCCATGTACAACCCCCCAAGCTGGGTAAGCCGTTACCCTTTACTCAACTCCATCTATTCTTGCATCATTTGTCGCAATCATTTACCTTGCTATTTCAAAGCAGGAACTGAGGAAGGCCGTGAAAGAGTTCAACAGCCCATCTCTGCAGCCAAAGGATCCTGGCCGGGCTCTCGACTTCAGACTTGAAGAAGATCTGGATATATCTGTGGAGCTTGTCGATGGGACATTTTACCAGGCAAGTTGTGACGACACCTTAGTGGCCATCATCGCCAATTATCCCGGACTGCTCCCTGTATCGCATGTAAGCAAAGCTGAAGTCCTAACCTCCTAAAAAGGATTCCTTCAATATATCATACCTTATGCACATATATCGTGCTTTTATAGAGACGGCCATCGGGATGCAGCGCCGAGGCCCTGGGGGCTCATCAGCAAAGGGCATCCAGGCCAGGCAGGCTTAAGAGGAAGGCGGTTAGGATTGAAATGCCGCCGCAGAGGTATAATGTAAACCTGCTTTGTGATTATCATCTTTGAAATGTAACAGCATCAATCATGTCCTGGCAGAAAGAGTAGTCGCCGGACTATATCCGGAGACCCTGCCGGCCACGCCTCCACCAGCCGGATTCCAGAACCAGCCTCACGAGTGGAGGCTAATGTGGGGACGACACCGAATAGTTCTTCGACAGAGGATGCGGATAGGCTCTCCACCACAAATTCCGAAGTAGAGAGCGCCATGAATCACCGGTGCCGACGGGCCGTACTCTGCGATGGTATATTTTTTAAAGAGGCGTTCAATGCCTTCAAATTGGGAGATGCATACATCCGAGCTGCTCAAGATGGACTTGTCCGAGCGACGGACCAGTATGCAAAGGATATACGGGTAAGAAAATTTGATAAGGATGTATATCAGTAGCCCCTGAGACTTGAAACAGTTGGAACAACTGATTTAAGGATCATTGTATGCACATGTTCTTATAGAGAAGAATACCCATTTATCTCTAGAGCTAGAGGAATGCAAGACCCAGCTGAGGGCCGCAGTTGCCAAACTAGAGGAATCCCAGAAGGCCTCATCTGCTAATACTTGTCTTGATAGAGAAATTTTAAGGACGTACACCAGTTCGTATTCGGTATGTTTCATAAGTCTAACAGAAGATTCTGCAGACAATCCCGGAGAGAATCTGGAGGTCGTAAAAGATAGTGAGTCGCATGTTCGAAGGCAGCTAAAGGCTGGCGAGTGCGTGAAAAACAGTCTCCAAGATGCCAATATCCGGCTTAGCGTCGAATTACCAGATGTTCGAGCTCAGCTTGCGGACTTCGTGAAGGAGAACAGGAGGCTTCAACGCGGCATTTATGGTAAGTGCTTAAATGAACTGCAGTACAGTTTAGCGGGGAAGCGCATTAATAGAGTTATGTCTGTAGGTATGCTGACAGGCCGTCCTGAAGAAGAGATGGTCGGATCCGCAGGTGATTTGCTGCAAGATCTCTCACAACTGCACGAACGAGCTCGGCAGGTGATACAGGGTATTGCCCAGGCCTTGTGGCCATGCGCTTCCCTGCCAGGAGGCATGGGGGAGCTTGTGGATATGCTCAAAGGAGCACGGCAGCGCTTCTGGTTATGGAAGGTATCAGCCTGCCGACAAGGTGCAAGGGAAGCCTGGGCCATGGTGAAGACGCGATACGCCAAGGCTGACCCAAACCATATGGCCGAAGTCGGACCGGTGGGGCCAGATGGGAAAGAGATTCCCGTAAGTCTGGTGTATGACCAAGTAGCATTAGCTGCAAAGTATTCCCAATAGGATTACAGCCTGTTGGATGGATAGAAGAAGAATTTAGCCAGGCCAAGTGACTATGTACTTCAATGGACGTATGTAGTCCCTAGCCAGATTGTAAATCATTTGTCATGGCGGACCCTTTCGCTTCAGCCTCCGGACCCGACAGTCCGAAGTGTATCCGAATACCCGCTCAGTTATGTAAAACATGGGTACATGTGGAAACCATGCATAGGGGTCATAAGTGCTTGAACAGACAAGTACCCAACTAGTTATGTTATATTACATGGATAGTACGAAACATCTTCCAGAGAGAATAGTTCCGTTAGGGGTTCCTTTCCCTGGGTACGCATGCATCGATGTGCATGTCTGAGCTGCGTACAGAGACGCAGGATACAAAACATCTGGGGATTTATGTTGTAATAAACAAAAAAACATCTTTTGTTCACTGACCGAATATTCCCTTAAGAACGCTAGCTTTCGGCTTCACCCAGTCTGAGGTACACATCCGGCTGAACCGTCTGTAACAATCGCAGAGGTGCTCCCCTTATGCTCTAGCCGAATTAATGGGAACGTAGGGCATAAACACAAGAGCCAGGCAACCTAGCATGGCCAAAACTTAAGTCATATCGATACATATAATGGTGAAGAAAAGGCACATATGGAAAGGTGACGCATATGTGGTGGGCATGAAGCCATGAAAATAATTATATTAAGCTTCCGTATAGGAAGCCCCCAGGTATATTGAGCACGCATAGTGCAGCCGGAGCGATCGAAGCATCCGTAAAGCATTTGAAGCTTTCTGTGTAAGAAGAAAAGATGAAGAGAAAGAAAGAAAAGGAGGACATAATTGAAAAGGCAGAGGTAAGGAGACGAACACTGAGTTCAGCACTAGGCATAGAATCTTCGGAGTCTGGCCGCGTTCCATGGGTTTGACTCGAGTCTGTTATCTGATGCATTATGTAGACGGTACGCTCCTCCGGTGCTTTATCAACAATGAACGGACCCTCCCACTTGGGCTTGAGCTTGTCCTTCTTTTTCTCCGGTAGGCGTAGAACGAGTTCGCCAACGTTATAAGTTTTGGCCCGTACTTCTCTGCTTTGATACCTTCGAGTCTGCTGCTGATAGAATGCGGAACGGGCTTTTGCAACGCCACGCTCATCCTCCAGGGCATCTAAGTTGTCTTGCCGATCTAGCTCGGCTTCTTTCTCTTCGTACATGCGCACGCGAGGTGAGTCATGAATTATATCGCAGGGTAGTACTGCCTCTGCACCATACACCATGAAAAATGGTGTGTATCCGGTGGTGCAATTTGTCGTGGTCCGCAGCCCCCAGAGTATGGAGTCGAGCTCCTCGACCCAGTGTGTATCTGATTCCTTCAAGGATCGCACTAGTCTGGGTTTGATGCTGCTCATGATAAGACCATTTGCACGTTCAACTTGTCCATTTGTCTGGGGATGATAGACAGAGGCGTAATCGAGCTTAATGCCCATATTGCCGCACCAAGTTTTCACCTCATCGGCTGTAAAATTTGAGCTATTGTCAGTGATGATGCTATGGGGGACACCGTAACGGTACACAACCCCTGATATGAAGTCTATCACTGGTCCGGATTCGGCCGTTTTGACTGGTTTGGCTTCTATCCATTTGGTGAACTTGTCCACCATGACCAATAAGTATTTTTTCTTATGGATTCCCCCTTTAAGAGTTCCGACCATATCCAGCCCCCAGACCGCGAAGGGCCAAGTTATGGGTATTGTTTGGAGAGCAGTAGGGGGCATATGGCTCTGATTGGTGAAGAGTTGGCAACCGACGCAATGTTGTACAAGGTCCTGTGCATCTGCCCGGGCTGTCGGCCAGTAAAAACCTGTATGGAAGGCCTTGCTTACAATTGCCTGAGCTGTGGCATGGTGCCCGCCGAGTCCGGCATGGATTTCAGCCAAGAGCTGGCGCCCTTCCTCTTAGGAGATGCATCTTTGGAGCACTCCGGTGGCGCTTTTCTTATAAAGCTCTCCCTCATGGACTTTGTAGGCCTTCGAGCGCCGCACAATGCAGCGTGCCTCATTTTGGTCCTCCGGGAGCTCTTGCCTAGTTAGGTAGGCTAAGAAGGGCTCGGTCCATGGGGCAATAATAGCCATAATTTCGTGGGCCGAGGGTGTTATTTCGGTGGCAGAGCCTCCGATTACGTCAGATGGTCCAGAATCTGGGGTTATATTCGGATCCTAACTTGTGTTGCCGGTCTCCCCTTCCCATACCACAGATGTCTTGAATAGCCTTTCCAAGAAGATATTAGGTGGGACTGGGTCGCGTTTAGCGTCGATGCAGGCGAGGATATCCACCGCTTGATTGTTTTCTCGGACCACACGGTGGAATTCGAGCCCCTCGAACCGAGCTGACATTTTGAGGACGGCATTATGGTACGCCGCCATTTTCGGATCCTTGGCATCAAAGTCTCCATTTATTTGTGATATTGTGAGGTTTGAGTCCCCGCGCACTTCTAGGCGTTGGATGCCCATGGAGACTGCCATCCGAAGACCATGCAATAGGGCCTCATATTCGGCTGCATTGTTGGAGTCTGTGTATAATATTTGGAGTACGTATTGGACCGTGTCTCTGGTGGGGGATGTCAGGACAACACCCGCTCCCAATCTGGCCATCATTTTAGAACCGTCGAAGTGCATGATCCAATTGGAGTATGCGCCGTACTCTTTAGGGAGTTCGGCTTCTATCCATTCGGCGACAAAGTGAGCCAGTACTTGCGACTTAATGGCTCGCCGTGGTTTGTATGTTATGTCGAACGGAAGGAGCTCGATAGCCCATTTAGCAATCCGGCCCGTGGCATCGTGGTTATTTATTATGTCATTGAGGGGTACTTCGGAGGCCACCATAACCAAACACTCTTGAAAGTAGTGTCATAGCTTCCGGGATGCCATGAAGACCGCGTATGCTATATTTTGATAGTGTGGGTACCAATATTTGCATGGAGTAAGGACAGTGGACACGTAATATACCGGCTTTTGGAGCGGGAACTTATGTCCGTCCGCTTCTCGTTCGACGACGAGCACTGCGCTTACAATCTGGTATGTTGCAGCTATGTATAATAGCATAGGTTCTCCAGTATTTGGCACGGTCAGGATTGGATTACTAGCTAAGAGGGCCTTTATTTCTTCTAGTCCGGCCGTGGCCGCATCCGTCCACTCGAAGTGTTCGATGCGTTGAAGAAGGCAATAAAAGGGCAGTGCCTTTTCTCCTAATCGGGAGATAAAGCGGCTTAATGAAGCCATGCATCTAGTTAATTTCTGGATCTGCTTGAGGTCTATTGGTGTAGCCAACTGTGATAGAGCTTGGATTTTTGCCGGATTTGCTTCAATTCCTCTGTTGGAAACGATGAAGCCGAGCAACTTCCCGGAAGGTACGCCAAAAACACGTTTTTCCGGGTTGAGCTTGATGTCATATGCTCGGAGGTTGTCAAACGTGAGCCTCAAGTCATCTATTAAAGTTTCGACGTGTCTTGTTTTGATAACCACGTCGTCCACGTATGCCTCCACTGTTTCGCCGATTTGTTTTTCCAGGCATGTCTGAATCATGCGTTGATAGGTTGCGCTAGCATTTTTGAGCCTAAAAGGCATGGTATTGAAACAGAAGGGCCGTATGGTGTGATGAAGGCCGTTGCGGCCTGGTCGGACTCCGCCATCTTGATTTGATGGTATCCGGAGTATGCGTCAAGGAAACACAATGAGTCGTGTCATGTGGTAGCGTTGATGATTTGATCAATGCGGGGGAGGGGGAAGGGATCCTTAGGGCAAGCCTTATTGAGGTCCTTGAAATCGACGCATAGGCGCCAGGATTTGTCCTTCTTTGGTACCATCACCAGGTTTGCTAGCCAATCCGAATGTTTTATATCTCTAATGAATCCGGCCTCGAGTAACCTAGCTAGCTCTTATCCCATTGCTTGCCGTTTAGGCTCTGAGAAGCGCCTAAGAGTCTGTTTGACCGACTTATATCCCTTTAGTATATTTAAGGTGTGTTCGGCCAGTCTGCGTGGGATGCCTGGCATGTCTGAAGGGTGCCAGGCAAAAATGTCCCAATTCTCACACAAGAAATCCCGCAGTGCAGCGTCTATTGTGGGGTTCAGCTGTGTCCCAATGGAAGCTGTTTTTGTGGGGTCTGTTGGGTCGACCTGGAATTTGACTATCTCATCCGCTGGTTTGAAAGAGGTGGACTTGGGTCGTTTATCAAGTATCACGTCGTCCCTGTCCACTGTGGAGCGCAGCGAGGTTAGTTCTTCGGCCATGAGGGCTTCGGATAATGCCTCGAGGGCCAGCGCGGCGGTCTTATTTTCGGTGCGGAGTGCGACGTCCGGATCACTAGATAGAGTGATGATTCCATTGGGCCCGGGCATTTTGAGCTTCATGTACTCGTAATGGGGTATAGCTTGAAAGCTCAAGAATGTGTGCCGCCCTAAGAGGGCGTGGTATCCGCTGCCGAACGGGGCCACTTGGAATGTGATTTCTTCGGACCTGTAATTCTCTGGCGTGCCGAATACCACATCCACTGTGATTTTTCCCGCACATCGTGCCTCCCGACTAGGGATGATTCCCCTGAGTGTCGTGCTCTTTGCTCAATGCGGCTCTTGTCGATTTCCATTTTGTTGAGGGTTTCCTTGTAGATGAGGTTTAATCCGTTATCGCCATCCATGAGCACTTTAGTGAGCCGGAAGCCGTCCACGATTGGACTAAGGACCAAAGCGGCTGGTGCCCGGACTATTCGGAATTGAGGTTCATCACTGGCATTGAAAGTTATAGCCGTGTCATTCCACGGATTTATTGTTGCCACGTGGCAAACTTCGGCGAGGCTACGGAGAGCTCGCTTGCGCCTATTATTTGAGGCGAAAGTCTCGAAGACTGTAAGTACCGCATTGTTATTCTGCAGTATGGTTGATGAGGAGATCCTCGCCGCTCTTTCTTACCTGCCAGAGTATCCAACATGCTCTAAGGCTATGAGTTGGTAAGGTATCACGTGTGCTGTGAATTTTGCATGGCCCATTGAGCCATTCCTCCAATACGGTTCCACGCCCTGCAGCAGGCCTTGGTTTTTTGGTAATTGAATCGGGTGACTTGCGAGAGTTTACCCTTTTAGTTCGGACGAAGAGTTTATTAAGAGCCAGATTATCCCAGAAGTTTGTTTGGGTTTTCCAAGTGCTCTCCATCGCGCAGTACTTCTGTACTATGGCCGCTAGGTCAGCGAAGCATACTATGTCACGGCGACCTATAGCATTGAGGATCCCCTTGTCCGTGCAATTTTTGCAAAAGAATGAGATTGTGTCTTCCTCACGACAGTCCTTGACCTTGTTTATCACAAGGAGGAATCTGGCCCAGTAGTGATGTACTATCTCTTGGGGCTCTTGTCTGATATGGGGAAGATTGATTAAATCTGGGCGGGTGGGTAGATTTAAGTCTGAATCCTGACCCGATCTGAGACCCAGGGGCAGAGAAGCTTCCGAGCTTGGCAGCTCGGGCTCCGGGATATTGCCCAATTTTTCTGGCCCGCTGCCCTATTCTAAGTTTGGGGTTTGGGTCATGTCCTCCCGCGAACGGGTATCCGGCTCGGAGAGCTCGAAAATCCTCAAAATAGAGGGATAATCCATGTGTTGCTCTTCCACTACCGCTATCTCATGGGTGACCGGTGGAGAGTTAATCTCCCTTTGGTCGGGTTTAAGCCCAATCCGATCATAGTCCATAGCGACTCCCAGAGCGGAGATGCGATCTAAGAGCTCATTAAGGGAGGAGAGCTCCATTGGATCCATCTGTTCGGCGAGTTCTGAATTGACGTGGACGCTGTTTTTGATGACCCGAGAAGTCATCGTCGGTGTGAGAGCCGATCGGGCGGTCATGATGAAGCCGCCTAGTTGGAGAGTTTGGCCTAGAGCCAGGGCTCCCCCAAGGTGATGTTGTCCTTGACAACGAGACGAGCCATCAAGCCTTATCGCGACGACACAGTGGAACTCTCAATGAAAGCACCAATGTCGGTGTCAAAACCGGCGGATCTCGGGTATGGGGTCCCAAACTGTGCGTCTAAGGCTAATGGTAACAGGAGGCTGGGGACACGATGTTTACCCAGGTTCGGGCCCTCTCGATGGAGGTAATACCCTACTTCCTGCTTGATTGATCTTGATGATATGAGTATTACAAGAGTTGATCTACCACGAGATCGTAGAGGCTAAACCCTAGAAGCTAGCCTATGATTATGATTGTTCTCGTCCTACGGACTAAACCCTCCGGTTTATATAGACACTAGAGGGGGCTAGGGTTACACAGAGTCGGTTACAGAGGAGGAGATCTAATATCTGCATCGCCAAGCTTGCCTTCCACGCAAAGGAGAGTCCCATCCGGACACGGGACGAAGTCTTCAATCTTGTATCTTCATAGCCCAACAGTCCGGCCAAAGTATATAGTCCGGCCATCCGGATACCCCCTAATCAAGGACTCACTCAATGGGTCAAGTCAATCACATCATGCTCTAATGATGTGATCCCGTTAATCAAAAGACAACTCATGTCTATGGCTAGGAAACTTAACCATCTTTGATTCAACGAGCTAGTCAAGTAGAGGCATACTAGTGACATGATGTTTGTCTATGTATTCACACATGTACTAAGTTTCCGGTTAATACAATTCTAGCATGAATAATAAACATTTATCATGAAATAAGGAAATAAATAATAACTTTATTATTGCCTCTAGGGCATATTTCCTTCAGCCAAGCGAGCCTGCCAGCCCACGCACGCGACGGAACATTGCCATAGGCTGGGGCCTGCCACTACCGCGCCTCGGCCCACGCACGGATCCGTTGTGGCCGAGGCAGACGGTTGGTATTCTGGGCGCGGTTAAAGCACGTCGTTATGGCACAATAATTGCAGGGTCGTGGGGACGTGGGCACAGTTAATCCCACGACCCCCACCCCCGCCCCCTCGACTTCGTCGCCTGGGGCTATAAGTAGGAGGAGGCGGGGAGCGGCAGACGCACGCGCTCCCTCCTCCTCCTTCGCCATCTTTTCCCTTCCTCTCTTTGCTGCCGCCGCCATTTGCCATCGCCATTTCTGGTTAGCCCGCAGCACTACAGCTCCACCCAGATTTGCGCACTCGCCGTCGCACCTCGCCTCTGCCAAGCTCCAAGCACTCATGGCGCACAAAGGAGCGTGGGACGGGTCCAACGTCCATGAGGACCACATTGCCTTCCTCTGCCACACGCGGCGGCTGCCCGGTGAGGATTACGTGAAGGTACGCTTGGCACCCGAGAGGGAGATCTCGTCGGCGCCGGAGGAGGGTGAGCGCGTTATCTTCCGGTCACACTGCCTGCGCGGCTTCGGCCTGCCGGCGAGTGGCTTCCTCCGCTCTTTCCTTTAGTTCTATGGCCTCCAGCCGCACCTCCTCACACCAAACACGATGGTGCTGCTGTCCGCCTTCGTCACCTTCTGCGAAGGCTACCTTGGCATCCTCCCCACCCTCGAGCTATGGGGCGAGTTCTTCTACATGAAGCTCGGCACCTTCACCAAGGGGGTAGCGGTGCAGTGCGACGCCTTCGTCGCGGTGCGGAGGTCGGCCGCTGACAACCCCTTCCCGGCCATTAGCTTGACACAGTCGGTCAAGCTGTGGCAACAGTCGTACTTCTACGTCAAGAACATCCACCCCGGAGCCGACTTCGTCAGCCTGCCGGCTGAGCCCCACTCCAACTGGAAGTACAAGCCGAAGACGCTGTCGACCGTCCCTGCCGCCGCCATCGAACGACTCAAGGTGATGACGAGGATGGAGGGCCTCACGGGGCCGGATTTGCTGACCGCCTTCATGGCGCGCCGGGTGCTCCCCCTTCAAGGCCGGCCTCATATGATCTGCCAGAGGAGCGGGCTCCGGGACCCGTGCCGGATGAGCACCAAGGAGATGCCACACGCGGAGGTGGCTCATCTGGTGAACCATATCTCGAACTGCAAGCTCCCGGCAGAGGAGTGGCAGTTCGGCAAAGAGCCGTATTCGCGCGCGCATCCGCCGCCTACGGTAAGTCTTCACTCCTTCTTTTTAGTTGTAGGGTTCTCATTGGCCGTCTGACCAGTCGGCCCTGAAGCAGAACTCCGTCATCCAGTCGGTAGTCGGCGCCGCGGGGCAGACCCACGAATATCTCCCCGACCGAGCGGAGAGTGACGAGGACAACCCCGACTTGGGGGTTGCCGCCCTGGAAGAAGACGACGCCACGGGCGGCGGTGGTGGAGTAGGCAGCTCCGGAGGTGGAAGTGGCCTCGAGGACTGGCCGAATGATGACGAGGAGGCCGTGCCGCACCGTCAGCCGGCCACCGACCAGGTGGGCGCAAGCTCGTCAGCCGCGCCGGCTGCCCCAGGTGGCGCACAAAAGCGTCGGACTGCGCCATCAAAGTACGACAGCCGGTCGAAGAAGCCCAGGGGCTCAGCAGCGGAGACCAAGTGGGAGGATGCCGCTGCGAAGGCGAACCGTTTCAAGAAGGCAGTGAAGCAGCCCGTGACGGTGTCTATGTAAGTGCTTGATTTCTCTTACGCTCTCCTTTCCTTTTTGCTCCTAACTTCATTCTGAGCTCTTTTTCATTTGCTTGATTCAAGGCCCCGCTCTCTCTTGAGAGGTCAGGCGCCGCCTTCGTGGTTGGGACGGCGGAGGGCTTCGCCAACACCCGCCGAGTGGACCCATGCACCGAGCTTCAGGCGACGACGGAGAGGAATGCGCAGGAGGCACGCGAGGAGCGGGAGGAGGCGGCGGTAGCCAAGGTGGCGCGGGAGGAGGCGAACGAGGCCGCCAAGGCGCAAGCCGACACCGCGGCCAAGGCCGAGGCTGACGCTGCGGCCAAGGCGCAGGCGGAAGAGGCCTTACGCAGCCAAACCCCGTAGCTCGTCATCCCCCTCCGCACCGTGCCCCCACACCTGAAGTCTCGGTGCCGCCCGAAGGAGCCGGCGGTGACTAGCCGGCCATGAAGAGAGAGGGGGCGATGACATCGTCCTGGAGGCGGAGATGCCGCTGCCGGAGTCGACCGTCGAAGGTCAAGGCGGCCAGCCTGACGCACCACCGGTGCCGCCGGCTGGCGGTGAACTGGCGGTGGGAGCCGACCCCGCGGTCCGCTCTCTGGCGTGTCGGCGCGCGGCGAAGGCGGCCTCGGCGGTCGCAGGCGGCTGGGGGCACAAGCTCGTGGGCCTTGGAGGTGGAGGCATGTAGCATCGGCTCGCCGGAGTGGACGCCTAGAGGTGGGACGACCGTGCTGAACACGGCGGCATAGGACGTCCGGGCTCGGCTCCAGGCTCAAGCCACCGCCCTCCACCACTACAACCAGGAGTTCTTGGCGTCGCGAACGTCCATCCAGGTATGTCTCTTTGTCTTTGATTCTTGTATTCTTCTGTGGGGGCGCGTCAGCGCACCCACTGGGTGGAGTCCCCGAGTTCCGGGCCAGCTGCTGAGTAGGCGGCCTGGAACTTCTAAGTAGGTTTGGGTGCTGACTTGCTTTCTTTCCTGTTTGCCTTTGTTGCAGGATTACCACAATTTCCGGGTGGTCGCCTTCAACTCCCAGGTCCAGGAGCTAGCTTAGAAGACGACTGATTTGTATGAGAGCCGGAGTAAGCACTCTGACTTCTCTCTCATGCGGGGGCGCGTCAGCGCACCCGCTAGGTGTAGTCCCCGAGATTCAGGTCGACTGCTGAGCAGTCGGGACGGATCTCTTCTGGCGACTTCTCGATTTCATTCTTGCTTATTAATCATTCTTATTTGCTATCTTTGCAGAGGCCAACACCGGCCTGCAGCAACAATTGGGTGAGGCCCAAACCACGCTGCGTGCGAAGGAGGAGGAGTGCAGCAAGGTGGCCTAAGAGCGCGACCACCTGGCCAAGAAGCTAGCCGACTAGGAGGAGCTTCACAAGGCAGCCCTTCAGAAGGCAAAGGACAGCGAGGCCGCTCTCCAAGCCAAGTTCGAGACTCAGTGCTTGAACTGGGCCGACGCGGAGAGGGCACTGAACGATGGCTACTGCCGGATTGAGGACATGGTCGACTGTGAGTTGCTTTCTTATTTCCTTCGACCGCCAACTATTATATGTGCCGGCTTCTGACTTCGTGTTTTCCTTTTTTCATCTTGTGCAGAGTACTTCCCTGGCTATGCTGTCGTCGCCAGCCAGGCCATCGAAGCTCATCGTGAAGTGCGAAGGCGGGCTGGTGTGGAGATCACATTGAACGCCCGTCGGTCGCTCGATGAGAAGCTCCTCGCCATCCAGGCCCGTCTCCAGCCGGCTCATCGGATGCTCCGCCGGCTGCAGCGTGTCGGGGCCGAAGTGATCTCCGCCCTCTGGCCAGGCATCCAAGCTCCGCGCACCCCCATCCGGACAGCTGACTGGCTGGACGTGGCAGTCGGCCGCTTCGAGGCATGTAAAGGCTCCTCAGCCCGGGCAGGCGCAAGGCGGCCCTTGGAGTTCGTCAGGGCGTGGTACCCTGGGCTAGATCTAGCCCAGTTGGCCACATTTCAGCAGGAGGCCCACGAGGAGCTGGTGGCGGTGAGGCAGGCTCTTATTTCTCCGCCGCGGCGATCGCCGACTACACAGACATCAGCATCTTCATCCCTAAGCTGAACGAAGAGGGTGCCGAGCTGCCGCCGGACTTGTTCGGGCTGAACCTGGAAGATGGTGAGGACTCGGCGGAGGAGATCGCCTCGAGCGACAAGGGCGAAGACGAGGAGAGCGAGGATGGTGAAGTGATACATCTCCGTCGTATCTATAATTTTTTTATTGTTCCATGCCAATATTATACAACTTTAATATACTTTTGGCAACTTTTTATACTATTTTTGGGACTAACATATTGATCCAGTGCCCAGTGCCACTTCCTGTTTGTTGCATGTTTTTTGTTTCGCAGAAAATCCATATCAAACGGAGTCCAAACGGGATAAAAACGGAAGGAGATTTTTTTGGCATATATTTGAATTTTGAGAAGTGGAATCAACGCGAGACGATGCTCGAGGGGCCCACGAGGCAGGGGGCGCACCCCTGACCCTGGTGGACACCCCGTAAGACGTTTGTTGCCCTTCTTTCGCCGCAAGAAAGCTAATACCCGAAAAAAATCATGTTCAAAGTTTCAATCCAATCGGAGTTACGGATCTCCGGGAATATAAGAAACGGTGAAAGGGCAGAATAAAAAACACAGAAATAGAGAGAGACAGAGAGACAGATCCAATCTCGATGGGGCTCTCGCCCCTCCCATGCCATGGAAGCCATGGACCAGAGGGGAAACCCTTCTCCCATCTAGGGGGAAGGTCAAGGAAGAAGAAGAAGGAGGGGGGCTCTCTCCCCCTCGCTTCCAGTCACTACAAAAAAAGACACATCCTGACATTTTGGGCCGAATGAATTTTTTTTCTGTCATACATATGACACTTCTATGATGATAATTGTGACAAAACCCGGTATCATCATAGATGTGGTGGGCTCCTACTTCTATGACAAAAAATCATGACAGAAAATGGGCTTTTCATCCTGGGCGGGCCGGAGACGCAGCTGCATGACATTCTTTGGGCCGTCAATGACGGAAAAAACTATGGTAGAAGCGAGGGCGAGGAAAATTTCGGGGAGTTCTCGATTGTGGTGGGTGGTCGGGGGCCGAGGGATGCGCATTTCTCTCGTACACGTACGCGCGCGTGTGTGAGGCGTTGGCTCTAACTGAACCCGAGCAAGGCATTGGTCTCTAACTGAACCCGAGCGATTGCACTGCAGGCTACGCATTACTGAACCCGAGCGATCGATCGATGGCTGTTAACTGAACCCGATCGAGCGATTCCTTCTCTACTACTGCTAACTGAAGCCGATCTGCCTCTTTGGATG
>NC_041385.1:30033069-30061006 GCF_002162155.2 Triticum dicoccoides | reverse complement strand
AACAATGAGCGGTGGGGGTGGATGAACAGGACTGTGTGGCATTGCCTCGATCGAGCCGGTTGGGGCTGGATGAACAGGACCCCGTGGAGGGCTGGATGAACAGGACGACCCCGTGGAGGGGTGGATGAACAGTAGACGGTGGAGGGGTGGATGAACAGTAGCCCGTGGAGGGGTGGTTGAACAGGAGCCCGTGGAGGGGTGGTTGAACAGTAGCCGATGGAGTAGCGCATGGTGGAGGCTGGATAAACAGGAGCCCGTGGAGGCTGGAGGAGGTCGGCGATGGATGAATAGTAGGCCGTGGAGGCTGGAGGAGGTCGACGGTGGAGATGAACAGTATCCCGTGGAGTCCCATTTTGCGGTACGCCACACCCCTCCCGATGAACAAGACCCCCGTTTCGACCGTAGCGCTCCAACACAAGTCTGTTTCGTCCGTTTTGCGGTACACCACACCTCTTCCAATCAACAGGACCCCCATTTCGCCGGTAGGAGGTCTGTTTCCTCCGTTTTGCGATACGCCAGACCCCTCCCGATAAACAGGATCCCGTTTCGTACGTGGCCGGTCGAACTCAAGGCCGTTTCCTCCGTTCTGCGGTACGCCAGGCCTCGTTTCCATCGCCTGTTCCGTCCAAGCCCTCCCGATGAACATGACGACGCATTTCGTTCCGACCCAGCCGGTTGGCTCCCCATGAACACGACGACGATGTTGTTTCTTCGTTCTGACCCAGCCATGTACACGAGCCCTGGCCGTACGTATGCGCGAGTAGGCGTTCAAGACCCCGCCCGTATGTACACATACGTGGTCGTATTTTCTTTCTTGCACACTGGCCGCTGTACGTACGTGTACATGCTACATGCGCGCCTCTACTACGACACGTGCGCGCCTCTACATCCACCAGTATGTACATACACGTTCACGACCAGAATGACAATGCTACGTATGCTTCGACCAGGTGGGTCCCGACTGTCAGGCACTTCCTTGCGTACGAAGATGTAGCTGGTGGGTCCCAGCAGTCAGGAGGGCGAATCGTTTTTTTCGCGAAATACGGTGGCCCGTCCGGTGGGTCCCAACAGTCAGGGGGGAAACGTTTTTTCACGAAATACTGGTGGCCCGTCCGGTGGGTCCCTGTTGTTAGGTGGAGGAATAATTATTTTCCGCGTAATAAGGAGGCACTTCCTTGCGGCTGCCGTGGACCCAGCTGTCAGCCTCTCCACGTACAGTACTCTTCCGATGGAATTCGGTCGTTGACCACATTGACCACGCCACGCCGAGAGCACCACAGCGGTGGACGATAGTGAGGCCTAGGAAGGGGACGATGCGGAGCCGGGGAAGACGCGGTAGTGGATGCCCACGCGGAGAGGAGTACGAGGGTTCATTGGTTCGGCTGCGCTGCCGTCACCGCAGAATAACAGGGGGTGTGGGTGAGTGGAGTTGAGGGATGGCCTGGCCAGCGATGGGAGTAGTATGGGGGCGGTGAGGCCTCTACGGCAGCACAACCGACCACGGGAGGCAGGAGCAGGCGGCACGACCGGCGCTGCTTTGGGCAGCTAGAGCAAGAAGACCAGATGTTGAAGAAGCACTACGGTTGTTGGATGGACATCATACAGTCAGTCGAGCTAGAATCGTGCATATTGACTAAGTTGACAAAGCCCTCCGTCCCCGTCAACTTAGTAGGCCCACTATACTGGGTCCCAGCTAGCAGGGGAGTAATCATTTTTTTGTGCGTAATAAGGAGGCACTTCCTTGCGTGGGAAGATATAGCTGGTGAGTCCAAGCTGTCAGTGGCGGTAACGTTTTTTTCGCGAAATACAGAGGCCCTTTCGGTGGGTCCCAGATGTCAGGTGGAGGAATCATTATTTTGCGTGTAATAAGGAGGCATTTCCTTGCGTGCGGCCGTGGACCCAGCTGTTAGCCTCTCCACGTACAGTCCACTTCAGATGCATGTCGGTCGTTGACCATGTTGACCACGCCACGCCGAGAGCACCAGGGCGGTGGACGACGGCGAGGCCTAGGAAGGGAACGACACGAAGCCAGGGAAGACTCGGCAATTGTTTCCCACACGGAGGGGAGTACGACTGTACGAGGGTTTACTGGTTCGTCTGCCATCGCCGGAGAATAACAGCAGATGTGGGTGAGTAGAGGGATGGCTAGGCCAGCGATGGGAGTACGGTGGGGCGGTGAGGCCTGCGCGGCAGCACAGCCGGCTGCGGGGAGGAGGGAGCAGGCAGTCCCGCCGGCGCTTGTTTGAGCGGCTGGAGCAGGAAGAGCAGAGATTGAAGAAGCATGACGGCGTTGGATGGACATCCAACAGTCACTGCTTGTGCATCAACCTTTTTTTAGGAAAGCCTCAAATCTGTGGAAAACAGCATACAGACCATCTGCCATTATTTAAAATAATTTACAACCCATTTGCTAATTCTTATGGTTTTTTTTGGAGCCCATATTCTTTTTATTAGCATTACAGCCCATATTGTGGCCACGGTTAAAAAATTATATGAAATTTTGCATATGTCGGTGCGGTCTGAACTATTTTTAATCCCAAAATTTCAAGTCACATTCAGACTAATTTTAAAAATAAATGTATATCAATATAAAATCCAATAAATTGTCCATGCATAAAAATCAATGCAATTTATAATCTCGAAATGAAAAAAAAAGATATTTGAAGCTAATTGCCGGTTTGATGTGTTTTAAAAATGTACAACCCATTTCTCATTACTGATAGGCCATTTTCTCGGCCAGCCAAATGAAGCTTTCCTCGTCTTGAAAGAAGATTTGCAGCCCAACAGGCCTGATAAAGCGACTTACTTGACAAATCACAAAAAAACTGGGCTAGCCATTTTCAGAAAGAAAGAAAAACTATTGGGCTAGTCTGTGGTAAACATAAAAGAAAAGGCTGTCTAGACAGGCCAGAGTGTCCCGCACAGCCCAGTTAACACCCTGCTTCTGTCTCAAAAACAAATTAGATAAATGCCACTCTAATTATGGTGATTCATAAAAATGCCACTGCAATTTCCAAACTTTGAAAAATGCCACTGCAATTTTTGCAAACTTTGAAAAACGCCACTGCAGTTTGCAAACTTTGAAAAACGCACTCCAGACTTCAAAAAATGCCACTAGAAATGGCATGAAATGGCATTTTCAAAGTTTGGAAATTGCAGTGGCATTTCTCGCAAACACCAGATTTGGAGTGGCATTTATCAAATTAACCCAAAACAAAAATAACTGGGCGAGCTGCTGGGTCCCTGGTGTCAGCCGCTCGCTGTGCAATTCTCTCGTTTCTTGACTACGTTGACAATGGCATGGGACACAGATGTCAGAAATCCACTAGGAGGAGCCATTTTTTATTGGCTTGAAATAAGGAGGCACTTGCTTGCGTACTGCCATGACCTTGGCGGGTCCCTGCTGTCATCCTCTCCACATACAATCATCTCTTGATTGTGTACGCGTCAACTTGGTAGGCCCACAAGTCAGCCTCTAAACACGTGGAGGACAAATACAACCCATTTAAAAAAATAACAGCCCATTCCATACGTTCAAACGGAAAGTTCAACATTCAGAGCAAAGTAACAGGTCTGATCCACATATAGAGTACTGAACTTCCACATTGACAACCATCATAGCCAAGTTAACTATCAACTCCCACTAATACTCTAGTAGCGTACAAGTACTAACTTACTCTTAGCTAACTAGAAGATGCCGGTCGCCATCTGTAGTACACGCTAAACGCCGGCACCGGCATCCTGCGCATCGCCTCGGGCTTGCAAGAGGTGCGATAGGGCGCGTTGCTCGCGCGCGTTGGCCCTTTCCATGCCGGCGTGGTCCACCGAAGCTTCGGCTTCCAAGCGGGAAACCCACTTGACGAGCTGGTAGTAAAAATCGGCGTCGCGAACACGTGCGTGCCCGACAGCCTCCAGGACTATTTGCCGGTCGCCGGCCTCCATGTAGTCGGCCCAGTTGCGATCGCTCTGCTCGCGACTCAGAGCATCGGTGCACTGCTGCTCCATGTCCTGCTGGCGGCGCAAATCGGTGATACGCTGCTCCTCTGCCAGGCGGTCGTGCTCCAACAACTCCTGCTCCTCCGCCAGGCAGTCGCACTCCAACAACTCCTCGATCTCCGTGTTGCCATCTAAAGACAGATAGAATGCCTCCTCCCTCCGTCTGCCTTCTCGTGAAAAACCGAACACTAGTTCCGGCGGTGACCGCCTCTGGCATTGCCTACCGCGGACGGGCAGGGGCACGGAGGACGTGGCGAGCGACGTCGGGCCGGTGGGGGCTTATGAGGATATGGAGAGTTGGGTCACGGTGCCACCGTAGAAGGCCAGGAAACAATACTTATAGGCGGAAGGTAGCGCGACGGTCATCGGTAATTAATGCATAATGGCTTAGCGCGCCAGCTTGCCGTGGAAAACTAGAGAAACTGAAATTATGACTGTGCCGTCCCGTCCCGTCTGGGGCACACGCCGGCATGGCGGTCAAACGAGTGCACTCGAATCATCTCCCTCCTTGTCAATAATGATTCCACGGATTTAAAAAGCCCACAACAATTAAAGCACATCTTTTTTCGCACCAGTTAGCTGCCTTAATTATGGCCGGCTGCATGCAGGCACTCAGAATCGCTCGCAGCCAGTACGCGGAGCAGCATGCAACGAGTCGTAGCCGAGGGCACGCATGCAGCCACTTAAATCGCTAGAATTAATTAGGCTTAAACTTTTGCATGCTGTTAATTATTGCCATACCTTGGTCTTGCTGCTTTGCTCACGGGACTAATAAACCCGGACGGAGGGAGTACCTTGGTTGGTGAGAGGTTTGAATTAAGCCCTGCAAACCGGAAAGGAGGTACTAGTACGTGCGTGATCCGCTATTTATTCGTGTAGGATCGAATAGGTCATTTCTTGAATTGAGCCCTGCAAACCGGAAAGGAGGTAGTACGTGCGTGATCCGCTATTTATCCGTGTAGGATCGAGTAGGTAGGATAGTGTAGCTTGTCAGTTTCTTCAGAGGTAGGCATTTTTATTCAAAAAACTGCCACTTCGGATCTTGCGTCACAAATAAAATTGCCAGGAGTGCATTAGTAGGCTAGCTAGTGATCGATCAGTACCTTGTAAACACTAAGCAAACAGAAATAAGTAACTGTTAATGCACCTCAATGATTCACAGATCATATACAAATATGTAGCTCCATAAGCAAAGATCAACCACTTCGGATCTTGCGTCGCAACTAAAATTAACTAGTACGATTCCCATACATAAGATCAACATGTTAATGCATCTCAATGATTCATAGATCATATACAAATATGTAGCTCCAAAAGCAAAGATCTAGAAAAAACATATGTTCTTCCTACTAACATGGATGCTTCTCTTGGCCAACATTTAGTACAGACTGAAAGACAAATTTGTTTGTGAAGTCTGCAATTCCTCTTGCAAACATAAGTGGTTTCACCAACAGCTGGAACCATGAGAATGAACTACACATGATGGAGGAACATCCACTGCAACATGATTTGGTCTTCTCTCGATCACACTGAGGGAGTCCTGGATTAGGGGGTGTCCGGATGGCCGGACTATGACCTTTGGCCGGACTCCCGGACTATGAAGATACAAGATTGAAGACTCTGTCCCGTGTTCGGATGGGACTTTCCTTGGCGTGGAAGGCAAGCTTGGTGATACGATATGAAGATCTCCTCCCATTGTAACTGACTCTATGTAACCCTAGCCCTCTCCGGTGTCTATATAAACCGGAGAGTTTTAGTCCATAGGACGAACAACAATCATACCATAGGCTAGATTCTAGGGTTTAGCCACTCCGATCTCGTGGTAGATCTACTCTTGTACTACCCATATCATCAATATTAATCAAGCAGGAGTAGGGTTTTACCTCCATCGAGAGGGCCCGAACCTGGGTAAAAACATCGTGTCCTGTGTCTCCTGTTACCATCCGCCTAGAAGCACAGTTCGGGACCCCCTACCCGAGATCCGCCAGTTTTGACACCGACATTGGTGCTTTCATTGAGAGTTCCTCTGTGTCATCGCCTTTTAGGCCCAATGGCTTCTTCGCTCGTCAACCGTGATGCGGTCCGGGATGAGACTTTTCTCCCCGGACAGATCTTCGTATTCGGCGGCTTCGCACTACGGGCTGACTCGTTCGGCCATCTGGAGCAGATGGAGAGCTACGCCCCTGGCCATCAGGTCAGGTTTGGAAGCTTGAACTACACGGCCGACATCCGCGGGGACTTGATCTTCGACAGATTTGAGCCACAACCGGGCACGTCGCACTGTCATGATGGGCACGATTTAGCTCTGTCATCGGACAACGCCCAGAGCGCCGCTCAGGTGTCCGCTCCGACCATTAGCTCGGAGCCCACTATGCCAGTCGGGGACGGACGGTTAGACGCCACCCCGGAAACTGCAATCTCTACGGCGATAGAGCCGGATACCGGCCTAGTCCCTCGCAAGGCCCGTGACTCCGAGGTGCCGGACTCCGTTCCGGACTCCGTAAATCCCGCACCTCTCCCGGCTAAGCCCGATTGGGCTCCGGTCATGGAGTTCACCGCCGCGGATGTCTTTCAGCACTCACCTTTCGGTAACATCCTGAATTTGTTAAGGTCTCTCTCTTTGTCAGGAGAGCCCTGGCCGGACTACGGCCAACACGGTTGGGACGCGGACGACGAAGAAATTTGTAGCCCACCCACCACCCACTTTGTAGCCACTATCGACGATTTAACCGACATGCTCGACTTCGACTCCGAAGACATCGACGGCATGGACGCCGATGAAGGAGACGAACAAGAACCAGCGCCTATAGGGAACTGGAAAGCCACCTCGTCATATGACATATACATGGTGGACACCCCTAAAGCGGGGGATGGCAAGGAGAAAACGGAGGATGACCCCTCCAAGAAGCAACCCAAGCGCCGACGTCAGCGGCGCCGCTCTAAGTCCCGCCAAAGCAAAAACGGCGATTCCGGCACCGGAGATAACAACATGTCGGACAGTGCCGAAGACAACCCCCTCCAGCAGGATTCAGTGCAGGAGAACGAAGGAGCCAGCCCTCGTGAGAGAGCGGCCGACAAAGAGGATGAGGACGACAATTATATGCCTCCCTCCGAAGACGAGGCAAGCCTCGACGACGATGAATTCGTCGTGCCAGAGGATCCCGTCGAGCAAGAGCATTTCAAACGCAGACTCATAGCCACGGCAAGCAGCCTCAAGAAGAAACAGCAGTAGCTTAGAGCTGACCAAGACTTGCTAGCCGACAGATGGACCGAAGTCCTGGAGGCCGAAGAGTATAAACTAGAACGCCTATCCAAGAGCTACCCGAAGCGCAGGCTGCTTCCCCAACTTGAGGAGGAAGCAACTAAACCTACATCACCAGGGATTGTTGGGTGTTCAAGCAGGCAGGCAAGATAAGTGCCGAGACCAGAGACAAGGGGCTACATAGCGATGACGAGGAGGGGCCCTGGCCGCCGAACAACAAAGGACAGAAGGGATTTCCCCCGCAAGTTCGGACGGTGATTATGATATACGCAACCCACATCCCCAAAAGGGAGCGGAAGCGTGCTCTCAAGGACGTCTATGTGCTGGAGCCAGTCGCCCCAAAGTTCAACCCATGGTCCTCCTGCCCGATCACTTTCGATCGACGGGACCATCCCACCAGCATCCGTCACGGCGGATTCGCGGCACTAGTCCTAGACCCAATTATCGATGGATTTCACCTTACCAGAGTCCTAATGGACGGCGGCAGTAGCCTGAACCTGCTTTACCAGGACACAGTGCAAAAAATGGGCATCGATCCTTCAAGGATTAAACCCACAAAGACAACCTTCAAAGGTGTCATACCAGGGGTCGAAGCCAGCTATACAGGCTCGGTCACACTCGAGGTGGTCTTCGGATCACCGGATAACTTTCAGAGCGAGGACTTAATCTTCGACATAGTCCCATTCCGCAGTGGCTATCATGCCCTGCTCGGACGAACCGCATTTGCAAAATTCAATGCAGTGCCGCACTACGTATATCTCAAGCTCAAGATGCCAGGACCTCACGGAGTCATCACGGTAAATGGAAACACAGAACGCTCTCTCCGAACAGAGGAGCACACAACGGCCCTGGTGGCGGAAGTACAGAGTAGCCTCTCAAGGCAGTTCTCCAATCCAGGCGCCAAACGTCCGGACAACGTCAAGCGAGCCCGAAGTAACCTACAACAAATCCGATTGGCACGTTCCGAGCAAGCATAGCAGTGCGGCCCCGACCCCAGCCCCCGCCAAACGGCGATACTGGTACCACGCATACATAACTACGCCTTAGAGATACCATGGGCATAAGGGGAGGGGCACAACAACGGCACGCCCAGAATGCGGCTTAACCGCACTAGGGGGCTCCCTATTTCGCCGTTTTCTTTTTTTTACACACTTTCAGGACCCAATTATTCGGAAGGCCTGTCCGGTAATACTATCTCCGAACAAATGATGCAATAGCCAGGGAGAGAACAAGCCACGTCAAAAGTCCTGGTGGTCTCTATAACGAGTTTAATACCTATTTTACTTACAATCCCGCAGCTTGCCCCTGGAGGGGAACATGTCAAATACTCCCATCCCTTGCTTACCGCACTTCTTGTATCGTCCTGCTTTCGCAGCAGCCCTTTTTTAATAAACAATATATAGCTCTTACCTATTATTGTACTTATCTATTTTTTATACAAATATGTTCAGTCATGACATTGTGCAACCGTACACTTTGGTGCGGACAATACACCAGGGGCTTACAACGCCCCATAACATGGTGTGAGAAGACCGAACACTCTCACGAGTGCGGCACCCCGAACTTATAGCACTATATGCATCGGCTCCGAATCATGTCTTTGGTCAATAGTTGGGTTTGCCCGGCTCCCATGTTTTGGTACCTTACGCTCCGCATTGTTGGCTAAGGTAGTGCTGGGAGAACTACTGCGATTGTGCCCCAGTTGAGTTGGGTTAACACCTTAGTAGAGAAAGCTAAAACTGATTGTCATGATAGTGCGAGAGACCGGTCGCTATTCGCGAGGTTTTTTCGAGTCCTTGAAGACTTATGCCGCTTCGAGCGAGGAACCGGACTTATCCGGCCTAGGCGTGGATAACGCCCCGAACTCGGTCTTCCGAATACTAGGGGCTTCGCCGAAATTTAAAATTATAGAATTCTATGGCTAAGTGAGAGTGATAAAGCATTATAAGTCTGACGGCCTAGTTCGTTGTGCTGAACGCCTCCTAGATGGACCCAAGAATGGGAACAAGAGCGCTCAGGTTTATCCCGAACACCCCAGCTCTCGTGGCATGGGGGTCGAAGCCGACGACTTGCATCTCTCAGATTTGATAAACGGCCGCACAGAAGGTAATATTTTAAATCAACAAGCGTTGCTTAATGCATATGAACAAAGCTTCAGCGTACAGGATAACAAATGCGAGTTTATTCAAAAATTACATCTTTGGAGCACTCATCCGCTATGCGGCGGGCACCCTTCAGAACGCCATTATAATACATCTCGGGCGTACGATACTCCTTGCCCGGCGGTGGTGCGTCCGTCAACAGCTTCTCCGCGTCTAGCTTGCCCCAGTGCACCTTAGCACGGGCAAGGGCCCGACGGGCACCTTCAATACAAGCGGAGCGCTTGACGACCTCAATCCACGGACACGCGTCCACCAGCCGCCGCACCAGACCGAAGTAGCTCCCAGGCATGACTTCTCTAGGCCACAGCCGAGCTATGAGGCCCTTCATGGCCTGTTCGGCCACCTTGTGGAGCTCGACCAACTGCTTCAGCTGGTCGCTCAGGGGCACTGGATGTTCGGCCTCAGCATACTGAGACCAGAACACTTTCTCCGTCGAGCTCCCCTCTTCGGCTTGGTAGTATGCGGCGGCATCAGACACACTACAAGGCAGATCGGCGAACGCTCCTGGAGAGCTCCGGATTCGGGTAAGTAGCAGATAATTAACTTTTATATTTTTGCTTTGCATAAAGAATGCCTTACCCGCCGCTATCTTCTTCATCGCCTCGATCTCCTGAAGGGCCTTCTGGGCCTCGGCCTTAGCGGTCTTGGCACTCTCACGAGCCAAGGCAAGCTCGGACTCTCGAGCCTTCGAGTCACGCTCCAAACTCTCGTGTTTTTCCACGAGAGCCTGGAGCTCTTGCCGCACCTCCGCCACCCGCGCCTCCTGCTTCTCTCGCTCGGTGCGCTCCAAGGCCGCACTCTTTTCGCCCTCGGAGACCGCCTCTTTCAAGGTCGCCACCTCGTTCATGGCTCCTGCAACATTAACGTTGGTCCTATTATTATTTTGCAACCAAGTATTTCTATATACATTTATAGGAGGTACTATGTACCCTCTTTATCCTCGAGCTGCTTCTTGGCACGGCCGAGCTCGCTCTTAGACCGCTCGAGGCTTTCCTTCAATGCATTGACCTC
Organism: Triticum dicoccoides; assembly: GCF_002162155.2. Classification (NCBI taxonomy): domain Eukaryota; kingdom Viridiplantae; phylum Streptophyta; class Magnoliopsida; order Poales; family Poaceae; genus Triticum; species Triticum dicoccoides. Next base: position 30,050,575 of record NC_041385.1, on the reverse strand, counting down.
CGCAGTCAGTGCGGCAGAGGTCAGCAGCGCAGCCTGCATTCCCATATTGACATATTTCTATCAGACTCCTGCGTACATCTTTTTAGATCCTTAGCTCGGCTTTTCTTTTCGAACACCGAACTGAGCATCAGGGGCTACTGTCTATGCGGTAATATTCTATATATATGTTTTCGAACACATACCTCAAAGCCCGTCAACAGGCTTGTACAGGCTTCTATCAGCCCGCTCTTGGCGGACTGAACCTTCTGAATCACCGCACTCATAACAGTGCGGTGTTCCTCGTCGATGGAGGCACCGTTAAGCGCCTCCAGCAAATTGTCCGACGCCTCCGGATGGACGAAGGTCACCGGCGTTGTAGGCTTGCCCTTTTTATGAAGGCGCCGCCTGTTGGACTCCGGAACCATTGATGGTTCCAGAGCAGTGTCCGGCCCCGGGCCGGACTTGGATCCCTCCGGGGCTTTGTCCCCTTTGGGCCTGGAGTCCGGGAGGTCGCCTTGCGGCGCCTCCAGAACCACCTCCTCCTGGTCTAGTCCCCTCTGGGACTCCACCTCGGCGTCGTCCGTAGGAAGAGGGGTGGAGGCCGTTGGAAGTGAAGCACTATTCATATCCGACGAGCCCAAGGAGCCGCTCGTCGAATCATCAAGCTGAGCTCTGGGCAGGCTGCATTATTAAAATTCGGTATGAGAAGCTATCAAATACCAGAGGAGCGCCATAAGTAGTTCGGGTAGCTGGACACTTACGATTTTGCCAGGGGCTTGACCCTGGATGGCCATTCCTCCTCGCCATCTTCGGCGTCGGGGGCATAGTCCGGCAGAAGGGTCTTCCCCTTCTTGGACCCTCCGGCCTCCCAAGTTGGGGAGGCCTTCCTTTTCTTCCCTTCCCCCGTTGGGGAATAAGATTGTTTCTTCTCCTCCTTGTCTTCGCGGTAGGAGTCCGCCTCGGAGTCATCGGACGATGAATCCGATAACACCTGGGGTCGGGAACTCTTTCGAGTTCCCGCGGCCTTCTTCTTGGCCTTCTTATCCGGCACCACGTGAGGTGCCGGAACCAGCAGCCCTGTTAAGCGGGCGTCCGCTGGGTCTTCTGGCAAAGGAGCCGGACAGTTAGTCTGCCCGGCCTTCTTCAGCCAGCCCTGTCTAAGGAGGGGGAGTTTAGATCCCACATAGAGTCAAACTATGAAAAGCACGTGTCCCATAAAGGATAACATGGCTTACCTCGTCAGCTGGACGCTGCGAGCTGAATCCGTGATCTTCAGTAGCGGATGCGGGGGCCTCGGCGCCCTTGAACAGCACCTTCTAGGCCTCTTCGTACGTAGTGTCGAAGAGCCTGTTCAAGGTCTGGTGCTGCGCCGGATCGAACTCCCACAAATTGAAAGCCCGTTGTTGGCACGGGAGAATCCGGCGGATGAGCATGACCTGGACTACGTTGACAAGCTTGAGCTTCTTGTTCACTAGCTTTCGGACGCAGGCTTGGAGTCCATTCATCTCTTCCGAATCGCCCCATGTCAGGCCCTTCTCTTTCCAGGAGGTGAGCCGTGTGGGGATGCCAGATCTGAATTCGGGGGCCGCTGCCCATTCAGGGTCACGCGGCTCGGTGATATCGAACCACCCCGATTGCCACCCTTTGATGGTCTTCACGAAGGCACCCTCGAGCCAGGCGACGTTGGGCATCTTGCCCACCATGGCGCCTCCGCACTCGGCTTGTCGGCCTTTCACAACCTTCGGCTTGACGCTGAAGTTCTTCAGCCATAGGCCAAAGTGAGGCTGGATGCAGAAGAAGGCCTCGCACACGACGATAAACGCCGAGATGTTGAGGATGAAGTTTGGGGCCAGATCGTGGAAGTCCAGGCCGTAGTAGAACATGAGCCCCCGGACGAACGGGTGAAGAGGAAAACCCAGTCCGCGGAGGAAATGGGGAAGAAAAACAACCCTCTCATGGGGTCTGGGGGTGGGGATGAGTTGCCCCACATCTGGAAGCCGGTGTGCAATGTCGTTAGACAAGTATCCGGCCTTCCTCAGTTTCTTGATTTGCCCCTCCATAATGGAGGAGGCCATCCATCTACCTCCCGCTCCGGACATGGTTGGAGAAGGTTGAGGTGAGATGTGCGGACTTGGGCGCTGGAGCTCGAGTGCGCGGAGATGGATAAGCAGAGGAGGAAGAGGGCGTGAATGGAAAGGGCGGATTCTTATCCCCTTATGTGGGCGGCCAAAACTACGAGCTCCCCACCGGCCTAATAAAACTCGCTTATCCCCCAAGCGCCGCGGTTAATGGCGCGGTTGGGTTACCCACACCCGTATTGATGAGAATCCCGGAATAAGGGGACACGATCTCTGCTTTGACAAGACGTGCCAGGGAAACCGCCTTGCTAAACGCGCTGAGGTGGAACAATAAAATGAATAAAGAGCCTGGCTGTGGCATGATGTCACGCCACGGAATACGTCAGCAGATCTGATTGATGCAAATATTATTCTCTCTAGGAAGGAATGTGGAACTTATTTTGCAGAGCCGGACACTACCCTGGTGTTCAACATCTTCTATGAAATATTCGGAGGAGGAACCCGCCTTGCAATGCTGAAGACAACTTGCGCGCCGGACTCATCGTCATTGAAGCCTGGTTCAGGGGCTACTGAGGGAGTCCTGGATTAGGGGGTGTCCGGATGGCCGGACTATGACCTTTGGCCGGACTCCCGGACTATGAAGATACAAGATTGAAGACTCCGTCTCGTGTCCGGATGGGACTTTCCTTGGCGTGGAAGGCAAGCTTGGTGATACGATATGAAGATCTCCTCCCATTGTAACCGACTCTGTGTAACCCTAGCCCTCTCCGATGTCTATATAAACCGGAGAGTTTTAGTCCATAGGACGAACAACAATCATACCATAGGCTAGATTCTGGGGTTTAGCCACTCCGATCTCGTGGTAGATCTACTCTTGTACTACCCATATCATCAATATTAATCAAGCAGGAGTAGGGTTTTACCTCCATCGAGAGGGCCCAAACCTGGGTAAAAACATCGTGTCCCTTGTCTCCTATTACCATCCGCCTAGACGCACAGTTCGGGACCCCCTACCCGAGATCCGCCGGTTTTGACACCGACACACACCGCGAGACTATTTTCGGAATACAAACTTTAACTTAGGCAAAATGATGCCCATTGTATAATCAGACCAAAGCAATGTAGCACCTAGTGTTGGCCAATAAATAGTACAATACTACTTTTCTACAGTCCATGAACTGACTATCCAATCTTTCTGTGTCTATTTTCAAATTGCACTACATGCAGTGACTATACTATTCTCTTATGCAGTTCAACCAAAATTGCGGACACTTTGTTTGTTTGCCAAATAGCAATGGGCAGACGTCTCTATCTGCACAAATATCAAGCAGCTAGTAAACATATATCACACCATGTATTTTCGGTTTAAACATGTCTCTTCTGCTTAGCATCTATCATGTTCTGCACTGGACAACCTCAGATGAATACATCGATAGATAAGAAGGGAAATGCATCATCTAGAAAGGCTTACTGAGGTTTAGGGACATTTGTGTCTGATACAGTTATGTTTTGCCCTGGACAATTTCATATTGAATTGATTTGCTGGTTCAGAGCAGAAATATAGCGCCTATTCTTCATCAGACCAAGGATAACCATGTTCGCAGTGATGGAAGAGGTGAAATTGATACAACCAAAATTGAGCATCCAATCATTGAATCATGTCCTGCACCTCCAATGTAGGTCCACCCTGCCAATAAATTCACATGCAAACCACTAGTATTACTATCTAATGACAGTACAAAAAGAGTAGCAAGATAGTAGCAAACCATGTACCTTCGTAATGAACAGCTCATAGTGCCACCAATTGGATATAAAGGTTTGGAAAAAAACATGCTCCTAATGTTGAACCAGGTGGACTTTTTGTGCAGTTCCACTAAAATCGAGCATCCCTGATTGCATAGATATTGAAAGTGTGATTACTATAAAAGTGGCACTAGTTGAAGCATAGACTCACAAATATAAGCATTCCAATTTCTTAATGGGAAAAGGTAGCAAGACTGTTTCTAACCACCTGTTTGAAGGAATAAATAAAGCAACAACTGCTGATGTCAGGAAGGAATACATAGTTTTTTCTAAAAAATTGAGCCATTCCTGACCTTTCCTCTTCTTTTAAGCATATTTTGTGCAGTTCAACTAAAATAAAATGCCATCACCGCCTTGACAATTCAGTGACACTGTACAAAAGGAAATGACTTAACATTACATCATGATGTCAGGTATGTAGTCGACAGGCATTAGAGACAAACATACAGACCTCCTCCGATAACATAAGGAACATTAATTTTAACAAAGGTGTGACTAGCTTTATCGAAATAATTTGAGTGAACTCTGCACCCTCTATTCCTTAATATAAGACGTTTTCACGGTTCAATTTAAAGTACCCAAACGTCTAGTATTTAAAAAATAGGTAGTAGTTTTCTTGAGCACATATCTAGGAAAGCTTGCCACACTTTATTTATGTCCATACGCTAACGCAACACCATTCGAATACTACAAATATACACTAATCTAGTGGCTAGTGCAATAGTAGAGTAGTTAGTTTATTACAGAGTACAGTACAATGGTTTTACTGAATAGATTTCAATAAACTCTAGCACTGGAAGATTTCTATAAGAATTAACAATACAAAATGTAAAGGTAACAAGTTTCAGCATTGGTATACTAGCTGTGCATGAGCATTAAACCAAATACAAAATTCTGAAGGTAACTAGCATTATTAACTAATGACCGTATAAAAAAATTGCAAACCATGTACCTCCAAGGTAAATATCATTTCGAACTCGGGGGGACCTTAAAAATTGATATCCCAATCTTGATAACCGATCAAACATAAAAACTTGATCGAACGAATCAAGAGAACAGCCGGAGGAGGAGGTTCCCACTCTTGACCTTTCCTCTTGTCTTCATAATTTTTTGTGCAGTTTAACCAAAATAAAATGACATCAGCGCCTTGGCATTTTGGTGACACTGTACAAAAAATTAACTTATCTGATGAAAGTGAGGTATGTAATCTATAAGCATTAACAGTGCAAAAATCTAAAGGTAGTAACAAGTTTCATCGTTGGTATACTGGTTGTGCAACAACATTAGAATGCATTAGCTAAAAAATCTTTAATACATCCACAATCAACAGCTAACCCTGAAATAATCCAGTGACATTAAATGACATTGCTTGAATTTATCGGTGGCATTAGACTGAGAGCGACATTAGTTAAATGTGGCATCACTTTAGTAGTAGCATTGCTTGACTTGACTGCTGGCCTTATACTAACAGCAAAAAAGTGGCAATAAGAGCATGGGAGGCCCATTCGGACAGTGGGCGCACCAGTACGATGTACCTCCACAGACGCAGAGTGGTGAGGGAGGTATGGTTACCTAGAGCAACAAATATCCAGGCAGCATATGTGGATTACGTCCCATTTTTGTTCTCTTTAGCCACCTTTTTCCTATGTGAGGAAAACAAACCGATCGACCTGGTCATTCTCTATTGCGTTGTCATGCCTTTCTACCCTTCTTTAACCAAGAGACACGAGAGTCGTTCCTTAGCTACCGATTTTCCCCTTTTCAACCTACATGCGGGTTCGATGCCTACTCTCTTGGACAGTACAGTCTCCCTTCCTTTCCTTATTCAACCCAGACATGGATTAGTCTGCATGAAGTAGGGTTTCCTTTAATAGTGCAAATTATGGTTTTCGTTTGTGTGGCCAGCAAAGCAGAGGATAGCAAATTGGGAAGATGGTGGAGTGGAAAAAGATCCGCATGCAATGATGTGGCAGATGGGGGCAATAGAACAAGGTTATGGTTCGAAAAGAGGTAGCATACCTGAGGGTCGACGGGAAGTGGCTTCGCTCGTGGTCGTCGTCCTCCGCACACACTACAGCAGCGAGCTTGGGGACATAGGCCACCCCGCGCGGGCGCTAGGTCTAAGAGGACGGCCTTGTTGTCTGTGTGTGACCTCGCTCGCCGACAACGAGTGCGTCAACGCTGCACGTCCTTTTCTTCCCCGGCGGATCTGTGACCACCGGTGAGGAGGGAGAGAGAGGCCGTCTTTTTTAGATCTGGAGAGAGGGTGGTAGTGTGAGAAGCAAGTGGGCAGCCCTTAGCAAGAAAGCGCTGAAGCTCTAGCCTATATATCTTTTTTATACTACTAGTACTGGAGGTGGAGTAGTGGTAGAGTAGTTTATATTTTCTCTGCATATAGTACCAGTTAGTCGTGCTTCAAAACTGAACGACACGCCATTAAAAAAATAAAGGTCGATAACTAATGCGACACCTTGGGCCAATGCGGCCAGATCGCATTTTGCATGAGAAATTACACACCATGTTTCGTTGACATGTGGTCCCGTTCCAACATATCAATGAGACGACGGCGAGTCCTTTTCTACTAGTATTTCCGAACGGACGTGTAGGCAAGGGCGCCTCTTCATAAACCGTGGCAAACTGACAACCATTCACCGACTCTTCGCCTTTCCCTCTCGATTTGGAACTGCTGTCGCACGCTCTTCCTCTCCCTCCTCCATTTTCCTTCAACCCTTCACCCTTTCTTCTGCCATTGTTCGATCGTCTTCTCCATGGAGGGAACAGGCCGGAAACGACCCCGTTATTCTTGCCCCGATCTGAAAGATGACGTGGTGGAGGAACTCATTGATCGGTGCAACGTCATCACCTCGGCTAGCATGGCAAGTTCGTTCAAGACCATTCTCGACTCAACTAATAACATCATTACAAGGAACCCAAGAGTTAAGGAGCGGTTTGATCTCCCCTATCTTCTTTGCCGTGACCCTGATGACTGGCGCGGGGACGACGGAGGCCTCGCCTTGTGCAAGTTGATGCCGCTTGATAATGATACGTATGATGTTAAGATGCCATCGCTTGAGGGTAAGGCTTGGGCAGGCGCAAATGGAGGTTGGGTTGTTTACATTGGGTCCAACTGCGAGTGGGAACTTGTGAATGTGTACACTTGTGACAGAGTTCCACTTCCAAAAATCTCAGCAGACTGCCCAGAGGTTGAGCACACCGGTATTGTACGCACGTTCAAATACGATCATGGTGACTGTCTTCTATGGAAGATAGCAATTTGTCGAGTTCCCAACCGCTCTTGGAATTACAACAGCTATAAAGTTGTTGCTATCTTCGACAAGCTTGTTGCCGTCCTTCGTGGTACGACTGGATGGATATTGCTCAAAAATCAGTTTTTGTACACGGATGAGTACTGTGATGCCATTCAATACGAGGGCCTTGTGTATGCTGCCACCACTCGTGGCACTGTTTTTGCATGGAATCCTTATGCTTTCGGTATGTTTGTCTTCCACCGTAATTATAATTGTTTCATCCACATGCATGTGGGTTAGCAAGTTTCCCTTTACTAATTAACCTTCTTCTTGTGTTTCCAACGTCCTGTGAACATTCCACCACCTATAGTTGAAAAAATTTATAACCAAGGGGGAGATGACGATGGTGATGATCACGAGCATGAGGACGAGCAGCGCCCATATACTCTGTGGTGCCTGGCAACTAATTCTGATGGATCACCTCTTCTTGTGTGTATACAGCCCACTGATGATGTTACTACTAAGGAAGCAGGTGTAGTCTCCCATGGTCGCACTCTCTGGACCTATTCCAACACCCGTTGCATGGTATTCGGGATGGATACAAATGTGCTAGCGCCAACTCCTTCTCCCTGGTACAGAATTGTAGTCTTGGACAAAACTCGCTCTTCCTTAGTAGGCCGCTTCAGCCTGGATGATCAGTCCTGCGTTGGTCTCGAGATCGACAATGGATGGCCCGTCCTAGAGAATCACTTGTGGTTCAAAGCAAGCATTTCCAACGCCAAGGAATGGTTGAGTTGAAGCTCATTTCATTGCTTGTTATTTGTTGTGTGATGAAAACTTTAGTATTTATAATGTATCCTCGTTGTCGATATGGGTTGATGACCTATTGTATGTAATAAAATGATATGCCTGTGATAAACTTGCTAAATTTATGAATGGCTTTTGAGTCGCTTCTCCGAGTGAGTGGTGCGACGAGGCAAAGATATATTTTCTGAATACATAATTGTACGTGCATTGCAACAGGTTATCGGATGAGGCCAATCAACAATAGTAGTACACTATTTGTACTACCTTCACATGCTTCGCGCGTCGGGCGGGTGTTTTTACTGTAGCCATATGTTAATGTGTTCGCTGTACATAACCAGCACCTCGAATCCTCGATACTAGTATTATATAGTAAGTGGTAGGAGTAGTAGGGTGGCATGGGCCAGAACAAGCATTCACGTCCAGGAGTACGACACACGCCACCACCACGACATCCATCTGACACCATATTATTTCTTGGAGTCTGTGCTAGAGCAATCTCTTCAACCTCGTCATTTCTCTAACTTCATCCATCACGCGGCGGGCGAGGTGGGGGTTTGCCGATAGTCGGTTTCCTCAACTGCGGTCCCACTTGTAAGGCCAACTCCAACGCACGACCCCAAACGGACCTCCGTTTTGCACGAACTCCAACGATAATTTTGACTAGAAAAGCAAGACCAAAGGAAACAAGAACCACAAGAATACATTTTACTACTCTAGAAGATATCCAACTTCCATAACTGCTCTTGTAAGTTGGATTAGTGTCTTCTCGATGCATTCATTGTTGATCTGCGGAGGCTCGATCTTGCGTGCTTCTTTCTTCTTCGAGTGTAAAGAAGTAGACGTTGCTTCCTCCCATCTAGTCTCATGTCTAGCCTCTATTCTAGTAGGAGTATCAACAAGTGCACTAGTCTCATCTCTAGCCTCTATGCTAGCTAAAAGTGCTAGAACATCTACTAAATTGCACTCTATCAATATATCGATGTACTCTTCTTCCCAATACCAAAACTTGCATCCATTCTACTCCCTCCGTTCCACAATACATGGCTTCTATTTGTCAAAATATAGATGTATCTAGACATGTTTTAGTATATAGGTACATCCATTTTTGGACAAATGGAAGTCAAGTATTTGGAACGGAGGGAGTACACAATAAATTTTTTAAGTTAGCACAACTAGTCTAATCCGAGAGCACAACCGAAGATTTGGTCGGGTTCTTCCTCCTTTTGCCGACACGTGGGACATCCAGCATCCATGTCGTGTCATGCAAGAAAATAGAGTGGTAGTTGAAGCCACATGATGTGCATCTTGGGTTAAACTATAAATAGAATCTTACTACTCTTGAGTAACTCCAAAAGCGGCCACCGAAGATCTTTATTGGATTTGTTTTTCACCACCAACACGTCGAGGTGAAAGATGTGCAGGTTCAGTGGGTCCTCTTGCGTTTTCACTGACATGTGGGACCGCATGTGAGCAAACAGACGATGGGCTCCACGCGTCCACTGGCTGGCTGAGAAGAGAGATAGAGGAGGGCTGAGCACAGACTCCAGGAAATTTGTTCTACGTACCTCAATATAGGCTCGATATAGTGGGGTGGCATGGGCCATAACTAGCATTCACGTCTAGCGGTACGGCACACACCACCCACACGAGTCCCATCCGACACCAATTTTCTTGGAGTCCATGCTACAGCCATCTCTTCTCCCTCCTGTTTTCTCAGCCATCGCGCGGTGGGCAGGGTGGGGGTTTGCCGATAGTCGGTTTGCTCAACTGCGGTCCCACTTCTAAGTGAAAATGCAACACCGCATGCATTCCCCCTTGAGCGGCGTGCAGGACCAACCGTGTGGGGGTGCGACGCGAACATGACAGGCTTTTCCTTTTGAACTCGTAACTTGTAAAATTTGGTTCTGCTCCATGGCGTGACCGATAGATAAAAAATAACGATTTTGCCTAGAGTAATGAGAAGTTTGGTTCTGGCGCCGTTCATGCATGGAGTACGTATGAAAATTACGAAGTTGATGCGAAAGGTAAGGTAATTACTAGTAGTACCATATACTACTACATGGATTTGATGGAAAGACAAAAATACATACGGATCCATCAACGACATCCTCACGCCCTAGTGCGCCGGGTCACCAACTGACGTGTGAGGAGCAGCGGCGTTGGCGGTGAGCTCAACGTGCTTCTAAACAATGCCGTCCAAGGTTGCCCTGCGGTCCAAGAAAGCCAGCGTCCTATCGTCCTCCTCTTGCATGTAGTAGTCCTTGTGGACGATTTGCGCGTAGACGTGGGTGATTATGTCGATGGTGTCTTGCTGCACCAGGCGCTGCGCGGCGAGCGCGACCTCGAGGTGGACATTCTCAGGCGCGATGGCGGGCAGTCGCAGGGCCACCAATGCGTCGAAGAGGTTGTCACCATAGTGGTCGTTGAGGGTGGCGGGCATTGTAGAGCCTGGGCGCGCCAGCTGGAGGCTTACATCAAAGTCGTCCGCGAGCTTCTTGACGACGGTGAACTTGTCGAGGAAACCGACGAGGACCTCGTCGAACAAGGAGACGAAGTTGTCGTCCAAGCGGCCCCTCGCCTTGGTGGCCTCAAGCAATACCTGGAGACGTTCCTCAGTGCTGGGCCGCAGGCCGGCATCATGGACCATCTGGCACAGCCGGCTGATGCTCGCGCTCATTGCCTCCATGGGTCTAGCTTAGCTTCTAGTCAACTGATCTTGCGATTCAAGTGATCACTCTTGCTCTTGGTTAGCGTGCGTAGGTGCGTAGGATTTCGTACTACTCCTCAGCCCTCTACTGCACCTGCCTTTGGTTGTATGATAGGTGGGCCAGCCACCCCTTGGGCCCACATGTCATTCACCCAAAGACAGTTGCAGTAAGTCAATGAAGCTGCGCCCCCCTCTGTGTTGGTGCAGTATAGTCATCTCACTGGACCTCTAGTTGGGGCCAAACGAGAGAAGTTTGATGTTTACTGGTTTATTGGTCCCCTTTGCATTTTGCGCCAAGTTTTGACCTTTGATTTAACTAACAAAATGTTAATGCATGTAAACAAAAATGTTGTGTAAGTCACCTTACAAAAAACAAATAATGCCAAAACACTTAGGCACGATGCATTAACTCCCTCCTTGTTTCTTATTTCGTGACATATCAACCAATGAGAGATGTGGGCCGTGCATGCTTTCAATGACTTGAAACTACCAAACATGACATGCAGTGTTTAGTTCATTGCATGTAATCCTATTACTCTAGTTAGCAAAAATACATTAAGTTCTCTCGCCGATAGGAATAAAACACCATGTATTTATTTACAGAGGGAGTAGTACATTTTTTGTGACATGCATTACTAGATATTGCTAGTAAAATACTACAATCCAGATGGACGTGGTAGTACTCCTAAATCCATATGGTGGTGCTACCAGTACTACTAGTAGTACTGCCAATATAGTAGGAGTACTAGCACTGTACTACACGTTGGTCAAATTATTACGTGATGCTCCTCACAGTGAAGTGACAAGACCCTGCGCCGGAGATGACACCTGAGTATAGGCGCCGTGTTCGGCATACCATAGTCACCCTCACTGTCCGCAGTCACTATCATCATGGCTGTAGAGCTAGCCTGCTTACAACTAGCCCTGTTCGACATAATTTCCCGTGGGTAGATGCCCGTGCATTGCATGGAACACCAAGATTGGGGGTGGACGGCACCAGCAGCGGCCATCGTGCCAGATTTTTCCACGGTCTTCTAGATGTGGTGGGGAGGAGATAAGGCTGATTGTGAGAGACAAGGAGTTGTTTGTAAATAGGGAACAAGTGCGGGCATCTTTTTGCAAAAATGGAGAAGCTTGGTTTGTATGCGTCAGATCTAGATCCGACGGCTATTGGTGAAAGATGGGAGGCACAACGTCATCACCAACTTAGGACCTGTTTGATTCGCAGGATTTTGAAAACGCAGGAATAGGACATGGCAATATTTCAAGTTTCAAACTGATATTACAAATGTTAGGAGTAATGCTGCACCTACAAAGAGGGAATTACTAGGAAGTTTACGTAAGAACTTTCATTACTTTAGGTGGATGCAGCATTATCGTACAAACTAAAATCCACCGCCCTGACAAGTCACTAATGGGAAAATAAGTTTTTGAGTCTCTGGCCACTTGATGTTTCAAAAACAAATTTAGCTTCGGTGGAGACTTTGTCATTTAGGCTTAGACGCTTGCGGTGATCAGCACGCCATTCATTGTTGCGCCAGAGAACACCAAACCTCATTACCTTGAGCACACTTGCCTCCAGAACAAAGAACCTGGCCAATTTAATCTCAGATGTGCTGCCTCGATAGTCGATCAAATCAATTTCTGTAAGATGGAGATCAAGGCATTCGATGAGATTGTTATAGTGCAACACATTTTTCACTTTCGGATCTTTTTTTATCTGCAAAAGAAGAGAACATATTAGAGTAGCTGGCTGTATAAGATTGACGTGTCATCAAGAGGTACCAATATCATTCGCTCATACGATAGGGTTGGCTGGCTAGTGATATTCTCTCTCTCTCTCTCTCTCTCTCTCTGTGTGTGTGTGTGTGTGTGTGTGTGTGTGTGTGTCTGTGTGTGTGTGTGTCTGTGTTTCCTCTCATTTAACTAGGAGCACGTGAAGAGCTTGGGCATTTGTTGCCTTCCACTATGTGGCCGATGCCATATTTTGCAAAAGTATGCCACATAATACGCATCGATGTCAAATCAAAAGATTTTGGCACCGCTCTCGCGATGTGAGAGAGTTGGCACCGTTGTGCACACAGACCCACATGTATAAACAAATAAATCAAACCAACTACACCAGCCTCTCACTCTCCCAAACAAGTGTTTTTTTATTGCCTCAGTCCTCTCTCTCTCTCCCATGAAGTGTTTTTTCATTGCGTGAGTTAATTTGGCACCGGAGCAAAGTAGGTGAACCAGATTGGGGCACCAGGTGAGCAATGGAGGGGCATCGATGCCAAATGCATCACACGTGAATTTGGCACGTGCTTTGGCCTACATAGCCCACTTTTGTACTCCCTCCGTCCCAAAATTCTTGTCTTAAATTTGTCTAAATACAGATGTATCTAGTTATATTTTAGTGGTAGATACATCTATATCTAAACAAATGTAAGACAAGAATTTTGGGACGGAGGGAATACTACCTCGTATTTAGTATAAATTTTGACCATAGATTTACCTAAGAAAATGCCAATGCATGTCACTAAAAATTACACCATTTGAAATTATGTTCAAATACGAATCCAACGATATTGTTCTTAGTGACATGCATTAACATTTTGTCAGTTAAATCTATGGTCAAATTTTGATACTACAAAATTGGAAGAGTAAACCAGGATGGAGGTAGTACTTGCTCTTAGGATAACCATAGAGTTACTGGAGTAGTCTAAGTTACTTTCCACTATGACTAGCCTAGGCTACTATAGTAGTACATCATAAAAATGATGCAGGTGATCACGTGAGAAAAAAAAATACTAAAAACATTTCTTTCGGTGCAGTACGTAGATGCAGTTTTGAACACTACACTTGTCATCGTAATTTGGGAAAATTATGAAAAAAATTGAGCTACATTGTGATTATCGTTTACTTATAGGAAAGAAGTTTCACCTCAATGAGTAGCTTCTCCGTGCATGGAAATCATGTAAGGAATCCAACACCTTGATCCAGATTGGGGCCAATAGATTTTAGTGCCAAGATCTTCACTGTGCGCATGGACTGGGTCAAGCTTGTGGGAATCATTTTCTGGAAGACAGACGTAAATACATCAAGAAGAAATTTAAAAATGTGAATTTCAAGAAGACGGAGAAGAAGATGAGTGCTGTACCTGAATGATTATGGATCCAATAAAGGGTTCGGAGAATTTGGCAGACGAGTACACCAACGCTGTCAATTTTGGCGCGTCAATGACCCTGATTTTTGTTGGACCTTCTAGATCCGATACAAGCAATCTCTCAAGGAAAGGCGCATTCTCAATGACCATAATGTGGAATAGCTGGAGTGATCTCTTCCCAATTGATGTCTTGTTGCGGGGCCAGCAAGACACATAAATCCATCGGAGATTCGTCGAGGCGATGTGGAGGCTAATGAACCCGTGGATCTGCTCAAGACGAAGGTACTTGAGCGCAGTACAGATGCGGCGCAGGTGCTCCATAGCCTTCTTCGAGATGACAACGTAGAAGAGGTCGAGCTGCATGAGTTGTGGTAGAAGAAGGGCGGGAGCGACATTAATCTGGGGAAGATAGCAGGAGCTGAAGCTGGCGCGGCGCAGCGTTGGCGTGAGACGAAGCACGGATGACGACAGAGAGCGACATCGTCCAGCTTCAAAGATGAGCTCCTCGAGCTGATCTCGGGCGGCGGATAAGAACCACTCGTCGAACTTGGGTTGGACCTTGCAGTTGGTACTGAACATGTGGATGTCAAGGCGTATGACTGGCCCAAGGTGCGATGAAAGGATCTTGGAGACTGCGACCATGCGTTTGCAATCCCCGTCGCAGAGGCAGCTGTTGACGGTGAGGTTGAGGGGGACACAGCGCCAGAGGGGGCGCCACCGCCGGGAGAGCAGGGCGGTCCGCACGATAGATTTGGTGGGGAGGAGGCCGATGATGACGAGCAGCATGTCATCGGGGAGGCCGCTGATGAAGTCCAGGCTCACCGGATGCGGTTTTGGCTCGAGCCGCCTCCGCTTGTTGGCTGCCTCGCTGTCCATCTCAACCGGCGGCGACGCCGGTGTACACGTGTGCTGGTGTGTGTTGTGTGCTGGGTGTGCGTGAGTGTGTCCTTCTGTGCATGCCGCCGCGCAGTGGTGAATTGTGCACAAGTGCGTCCTTCACACGCAAGAAGTGTGTCCTCAATGCGCCCTCAATTTACTAGTGAGCGGGGTGCTACCCTGAGTGGTTTCAACTTTGTTTACTTCACCGCGTGTTAGATGGGCCTCTTGTTTACTTATTTTCACCCACTGCCACATGGGCTAGCACACGAAGATACAGAACACGAGCGGTCAACTAAACAATATACGGAGCTATACGCTGACACAGTGAGCGTATAATCCGTCAGTATAGAGAGTTCGAGTGAGAGGGGAGGCCCGTGAGAGATAGCAGAGAGAGAGAGAAAGAGCTACTCCCTCTGTTCGATAATGTAGTTCCAACATTTTTTTTAAAGTCAAACTTTTGAAACTTTGACCAAGTTTATAAACAAATTACTTACATCTACAATACCAAAGATAAATGATAGTATGAAGTAAGTACATGTTGTGATGAATCTAATGATCATTCCAGATGTAAATGTTTTTCTCCACATATACCTGGTCAAACTTTTCTGAAGTTTGACTTTTCAAAACATCCATATGCTTATGGACGTGACAGAGTCCCTAACTAGAGAGAGAGAGAGAGAGAGAGAGAGAGAGAGAGAAAGAGTGAGTGAAAAAGTGTGTGTGCGTGTGTGAAAGATACATGGACAACACACGATAAAAGTAGAGAAAAAGTGTGCGTGTCTTATGCAAACATATCACACATGCATCTTTGACAACGGAGGCAAGGTGAGGAGATAGTGTGTGGTTGTTTGGAACCGAGAGAGCAAGACCCCTAGCACGTGGCCAAGAGGGGTCTGACAAACAAGGGAGAGAGGTCGAGAGAGACGTACGGAGAAAATGCATACATGGGGAGGAGAGAGTGCATGTTTGTCATAGAGAGATCCCCTGGAGATCGTGATGGGACTACATGGGTGGGAGATCGAGTGACAAGGTGTGTGTGCGATAGAAGATGCCCCGAGAGATATAGAGATAGACGTATGGATGGAAGGAGACAATATGTGTGTTCCTGATGGCTAGGTAGAGATAATCATACTTAGGAGGGGGGGAGTGCTTGCGCCTATGATGGAGTGAGGGATTATGGTACTTAGGGGGGGTGTCACATGGAGAGAGAACAAGGGCAGAGAGTGTTGGATGAGTCTATATGTATAGCACGAGCGAGACATGTGTATGTGTGAACCAGGGAGATATAAGGTCAGTTTGGCTTGCGTCCTGAGCATCTTTTGCCTGGCCTGGGGTTGTGGCTGGATTTCATCCATGCTTGTTTGGTTGCTACCCTGTGAAAAATAAAGCCCGCCTGGCTTGGGTTCCCCTGCACTTTAGTTAGCCTGGCTGGACTCCAGACACTGCAAGTAGCCTAGCCCAGGTGACAGATTTCGAACGCCTGGTCGTGCCTGGTCGTGCGGCCACAAGGCTAACATCAACATGGATGGATATTAGCATTAAATAATTGCTGCATGGATTGATTGATGGGGCGTTGATGCTTTGCCTGGCCCAGGCATGAACCAAACGCTTCAGCACCACACAAGCCTGGCCAGGCAGAAATATTTTACATCTCACGTCCACACCAGGCAGTACTGGCCATCAAGGCATGAGGGTCAGGTCACGAACCAAACTGACCAATAAAGTTTGAGAGAGATTGAGGATCCCCGATAAGGCTGAGTGGTGCATCAGATAGCTGAGAGGGTGAAAGAGATATTCCATCCGCTCGATAATGCAGTGCATGTAAATTTTTTAGAAGTCAAACTTTGGAAACTTTGATCAGGTTTACGCAAATGTTATTTATATCTACAATAACAAAGATACATCATACAAAACTACATCTCATGGTGAATCTAATGGTAAATGTTTGTCGTACTAGATGTAATTGTTTTTCTCCGCGTACATGGTCAAACTTTGTGATGTTTGACTTTTCAATAAATCTATATGCTATGGACCGAGGAGAGTGCCTAAGTCGAGACAAATCAAGTGCGTGTGAAGGAGAATGAGCAAGTGTGCAAAAAGAGTATGTGTGTGAAAGAGAAAGTGAAAACAAACGATAAATTAGAGAGAGTGTGTGTTTTTTCGTTTCTTATGCGAACATGTCACGCATGCATCTCCGAGATAGAAAAGCGAGTGTGTGATTGTTTGCAACGGAGAGAGACACCCCTGTAGCACATGTCCAATAGAGGTCTGGCCAACAAGGAACAAAGGTCGAGAGGGACACATGGAGGACATGGACGCATGGGGAGGGAGAGAGGGTGTGTTTGTGATAGAGAGATCCCCTCGGGATCGTGAGGGGACTATATGGGTGGGAGATTGAGGGAGGTGCGTGCACGATAGAAAGATGCCCCGAGAGAAATCGAGATAGACCATGCACATGTTTGTGATGGAGACTAAGATTAGCTAGTCATATACATATAGGGGGGACTGCGTGTGCCTACAATTGAGTGAGAGACCACCATACTTGGCTAGCTAGGCATGAGATTGTGTGTGTGTGCGTGTGAGATGGAGAGAGAATGAGGGAGAGAGATAGAGTTTTAGATGGGCCTATCAAGTGTGAGTGAGATATGCTTGTGTATGTGTGACCTAGTTGGATGGAGAGTTTGAGAGAGGGGGGAGAGCTCCGAGACGACAAAGTGGTGCGTGAGAGAGTTACGGGCAAAGATCCAAGGAATTTGTGTGCGTACGATGAGTGCACCCAAGATATCTAGCTTGGACTAGCTAGAGTATCATACATAGTGTGCGAGAGAGACCTATAGATGGTGTATATATGCAT
>NC_041385.1:29991159-30032952 GCF_002162155.2 Triticum dicoccoides | reverse complement strand
GAAAGGGAGAGGGACCAACAAGGTTTTTGTGTCGGATGCGTGCGACAGAATTGAAGATTGTCGGCGAGAGAGAGAGAGAGAGAGAGAGAGAGAGAGAGTGAGAGAGAGAGAGAGAGAGAGAGAACATGAGTCCAGGAGAGGGGGAGGTCGCGTTTTATGCATCAAAGACTGATATAAACCATGTTTCGATATAAACTTGCATTCAAATATTTAAATTGGAGAACATGTTGTCTGCAATCCACACATGAATGGATATATGCGTATATCAAACAAGTTCATTAATTTGACTTTCAACATGTTCATGGAGTACTATAATACTGTACAACATGCTACTCGATTGAGGTGTTCAATTTTCGATTTAGTTCACTATTTTGACCTAGTGAACGTGCTATTTCATTGAATCGAGATATTTCATTTTGGGTTTGATTCGCGTTTTTGAGTCGGTCAACTATTTGTCATATAGTAAATCGCTAGCAACGAGCATGTAAAAACACATTACTCCCGAGCATCATCTCTCCATCTAAAAAAGAAGTTTCAAGCTAATATTTCAAAATTTGATTCGAATGGACTTGGTAAGGTAGACGTGGATGCTCGTTCTCCCAAAATTTGAACGAACCAATAAACATCCTGTCTGCTCGGTGGAATTCGCTCGAGCAAATAAATGGGAGACGCGAAATTACCGTCCTATGTGGGACATGCATCAATTGGCCTGTTGTACATCGAGGGTAGGTTCGTAACTTCATCCAAACGCGCCTTCTCTGTTGGGTAACGCAGTAATTTCAAAAAAATTCCTACGCACACGCAAGATCATGGTGATGCATAGCAACGAGAGGGGAGAGTGTGTCCACGTACCCTCGTAGACTGAAAGCGGAAGCGTTAGCACAACGCGGTTGATGTAGTCATACGTCTTCACGGCCCGACCGATCAAGCACTGAAAGCACGACACCTCCGAGTTCTTGCACACGTACAGCTCGCTGACGTCCCTCGAAATCTGATCCAGCCGAGTGTCGAGGGAGAGTTCCGTCAGCACGATGGCGTGGTGACGATGATGATGTTCTACCGACGCAGGGCTTCGCCTAAGCACCGCTACGATATTATTGAGGCGGATTATGGTGGAGGGGGGCACCGCACACGGCTAAGAGATCAATGATCAATTGTTATGTCTATGGGGTGCCCCCCTGCCCCCATATATAAAGGTTCAAGGGGGGAGGCGGCCGGCCTAGGAGGAGGGCGCTCCAAGGGGGAGTCCTACTCCCACCGGGAGTAGGACTCCTCCTTCCCTTGTTGGAGTAGGAGAGAAGGAAAGAGGGGGAGAGGAAGAAGGAAAAGGAGGTTGGACCCCTTGTCCAATTCGGGCCAGAGGGGGGGGCGCACGCCTCCTTCCTTTTGGCCTCTCTCCTCTATTCCCGTATGGCCCAATAAGGCCCATATACTCCCCGGCGAATTCCCGTAACTCTCCGGTACTCCGAAAAATACCCGAATCACTCGGAACCTTTCCAAAGTCCGAATATAGTCGTCCAATATATCGATCTTTACGTCTCGACCATTTAGAGACTCCTTGTCATGTCCCCAATCTCATCCAGGACTCCGAACTACATTCGGTACATCAAAACACATAAACTCATAATATAACCGTCATCGAACTTTAAGCGTGCGGACCCTACGGGTTCGAGAACTATTTAGACATGACCGAGACACGTCTCCGGTCAATAACCAATAGCGGAACCTGGATGCTCATATTGGCTCCCACATATTCTACGAAGATCTTTATCGGTCAAACCGCATAACAACATACGTTTGTTTCCTTTGTCATCGGTATGTTACTTGCCCGAGATTCGATCATCGGTATCTCAATACCTAGTTCAATCTCGTTACCGGCAAGTCTCTTTACTCGTTATGTAATACATCATCTCGCAACTAACTCATTAATCACATTGCTTGCAAGGATTATAGTGATGTGCATTACCGAGAGGGCCCAGAGATACCTCTCCGACGATCGGAGTGACAAATCCTAATTTTGAAATACGTCAACTCAACAAGTACCTTCAGAGACACCTGTAGAGCACCTTTATAATCACCCAGTTGCGTTGTGACGTTTGGTTGCACACAAAGTGTTCCTCCGGTAAACGGGAGTTACATAATCTTATAGTCATATGAACATGTATAAGTCATGAAGAAAGCAATAGCAACATACTAAACGATCAAGTGCTAAGCTAACGGAATGGGTCAAGTCAATCACATCATTCTCCAATGATATGATCCCGTTAATCAAATGACAACTCATGTCTATGGCTAGGGAACTTAACCATCTTTGATTCAACGAGCTAGTCAAGTAGAGGCATACTAGTGACATTATGTTTGTCTATGTATTCACGCATGTACTAAGTTTCCAGTTAATACAATTCTAGCATGAATAATAAACATTTATCATGAAATAAGGAAATAAATAATAACTTTATTATTGCCTCTAGGGCATATTTCCTTCAGTCTCCCACTTGCACTAGAGTCAATAATCTAGTTCACATCATCATGTGATTTAACACCAATATTCACATCTGTATGTGATTACCATCCATAGTTCACATCGTCATGTGACCAACACCCAAAGGTTTTACTAGAGTCAATAATCTAGTTCACATCGCTATGTGATTAACACCCAAAGAGTACTAAGGTATGATCATGTTTTGCTCGTGAGAGAAGTTTAGTCAACGGGTCTGTCACATTCAGAGCCGTATGTATTTTGCAAATATTCTATGTCTACAATGCTCTGCATAGAGCTACTCTAGCTAATTGCTCCCACTTTCAATATGTATCCAGATTGAGACTTAGATTTATCTGGATCAGTGTAAAAGCTTGCATCGATGTAATTTTTTATGACGAACTCTTTTATCACCTCCATAATCGAGAAATATTTCCTTAGTCCTTACTAAGGATATTCTTGACCGCTGTCTAGTGGTCTACTCCTAGATCAAAAATTGTACTCCCTTGCCAAACTCAGAGCAAGGTATACAATAGGTGTGGTACAAAGCATAGCATACTTTATAGAACCTATGACTGAGGCATAGGGAATGACTTTTTATTCTCTTTCTATTTTCTTCCATGGTCGGGTTTTGAGTCTTACTCAACTTCACACCTTGCAACACAGGAAAGAACTCCTTCTTTGATTGTTCCATTTTGAACTACTTCAAAATCTTATCAAGGTATGTACTCATTGAAAAAAATCTTATCAAGCGTCTTGATCTATCTCTATAGATCTTGATGCTCAATGTGTAAGCAGCTTTACCGAGGTCTTTCTTTGAAAAACTCTTATTCAAGTATCCTTTTATGCTATCCGGAATTTCTATATCATTTCCAATCAACAATATGTCATCTACATATAGTATTTAGAAATGCTACAGAGCTCCCACTCACTTTCTTGTAAATACAGGCTTCTCCAAAAGTCTGTATAAAACCATATGCTTTGATCACACTATCAAAACGTTTATTCCAACTCCGAGAGGCTTGCACCAGTCCATAGATGGATCACTGGAGCTTGCACACTTTGTTAGCACCTTTAGGATTGAAAAAACCTTCTGGTTGCATCATATACAACTCTTCTTTAATAAATCCATTAAGAAATCCAGTTTTGTCATCCATTTTCCATATTTCATAAAATATGGCAATTGCTAACAGGATTTGGACAGACTTAAGCATCGATATGGGTGATAAAATCTCATCGTATTCAACACCTTGAACTTGTCGAAAAACTTTTTGTGACAAGTCGAGCTCTGTAGATAGTAACACTACTATCAGAGTCTGTCTTCCTCTTGAAGATCCATTTATGCATTATGGCTTGTCGATCATCGGGCAACTCCACCAAAGTCCACACTTTGTTCTCATACATGGATCCCATCTCAGATTTCATGGCCTCAAGCCATTTTGCAGAATCTGGGCTCATCATCGCTTCCTCATAGTTCGTAGGTTCATCATGGTCTAGTAACATGACTTCCAGAATAGGAATACCGTACCACTCTGGTGCAGACTGTACTTTTGAAGACCTACGAGGTTTTGTAGTAACTTAATCTGAAGTTTCATGATCATCATCATTAGCTTCCTCACTAATTGGTGTAGGAATCACTGGAACTGATTTCTGTGATGAACTACTTTCCAATTCGGGAGAAGGTACAAATTACCTTATCAAGCTCTACTTTCCTCCCACTCACTTCTTTTGAGAGAAACTCCTTCTCTAGAAAGGATCCACTTTTAGCAACGAATATCTTGCCTTCGGATCTGTGATAGAAGGTGTACCCAACAGTCTCTTTTGGGTATCCTATGAAGACGCATTTCTCCGATTTGGGTTTGAGCTTATCAGGATGAAACTTTTTCATATAAGCATTGCAACCCCAAATTTTAATAAACGACAGCTTAGGTTTCATGCTAAACCATAGTTCATACGGTGTCGTCTCAACGGATTTAGATGGTGCCCTTTTTAACGTGAATGCAGTTGTCTCTAATGCATAACCCCAAAACTATAGTGGTAAATCGGTAAGAGACATCATAGGTCGCACTATATCTAATAAAGTGTGGTTATGACGTTCAGACACACCATTATGCTGTGGTGTTCCAGGTGGCATGAGTTTGTGAAACTATTCCACATTGTTTTAATTGAAGACCAAACTCATAACTCAAATATTTGTCTCCGCGATCAAATCGTAGAAACTTTAATTTCTTGTTACGACGATTCTCCACTTCACTCTGAAATTCTTTGAACTTTTCAAATGTTTCAGACTTGTGGTTCATTAAGTAGATATACTCATATCTGCTCAAATCATTTGTGAAGGTCAAAAAATAACGATACCCGCCACAAGCATCAACACTCATTGGACCCCATACATCGGTATGTATTATTTCCAACAAGTCAGTAGCTCGTTCCATTGTTTCGGAGAACGGAGTTTTAGTCATCTTGCCAAAAAGGCACGGTTCGCAAGCATCAAATGATTCATAAACAAGTGATTCCAAAAATCCATATTTATGGAGTTTCTTCATGCGCTTTACACCGATATGACCCAAACGGCAGTGCCACAAATAAGTTGCACTATCATTATCAACTTTCCATCTTTTGGCATCAATATTATGAATATGTGTATCACTACGATCGAGATCCAACAAACTATTTTCATTGGGTGTATGACCATCGAAGGCTTTATTCATGTAAACAGAACAACAATTATTCTCTGTTTTAGATGAATAACCGTATTGCAATAAACATGATCAAATCATATTCATGCTCAACGCAAACGCCAAATAACATTTATTTAGGTTTAACACTAATCCGAAAGTATAGTGAGTGTGCGATGATGATCATATCAATCTTGGAACCACTTCCAACATACATCGTCACTTCACCCTCAACTAGTCTCTGTTTATTCTGTAACTCCTATTTCGAGTTACTTATTTTTAGCAACCGAACAAGTATCAAATACCTAGGGGCTACTATAAACACTAGTAAGGTACACATCAATAACCTGTATATCAAATATACCCTTGTTTTCTTTGCCATCATTCTTATCCACCAAATATTTAGGGCATTTCCGCTTCCAGTGACCATTTCCTTTGCAGTAGAAGCACTCAGTTTCAGGCTTTGGTCCAGCTTTGGGCTTCTTCACGGGAGTGACAACTTGCTTGCCATTCTACTTGAAGTTCCCTTTCTTTCCCTTTGGCCTTTTCTTGAAACTAGTGGTCTTGTCAATCATCAACACTTGATGCTCTTTCTTGATTTCTACCTTCATCGATTTCAGCATCACGAAGAGCTCGGGAATCGTTTGCGTCCTCCCTTGCATACTATAGTTCATCATGAAGTTCTACTAACTTGGTGATGGTGACTAGAGAACTCTGTCAATCACTATCTTATCTAGAAGATTAACTCCCACTTGATTCAAGCGATTGTAGTACCCAGACAATCTGAGCACATGCTCACTAGTTGAGCAATTCTCCTCCATCTTTTTTAGCTATAGAACTTGTTGGAGACTTCATATCTCTCAACTCGGGTATTTTCTTGAAATATTAACTTCAACTCTTGGAACATCTCATATGGTCCATGACGTTCAAAACGTCTTTGAAGTCCCGATTCTAAGCCGTTAAGCATGGTGCACTAAACTATCAAGTAGTCATCATATTAAGCTAGCCAAACGTTCATAACATCTGCATCTACTCCTGCAATAGGTCTGTCACCTAGTGGTGCATCAAGGACATAATTCTTCTGTGCAGCAACTAGGATAATCCTCAGATAACGGATCCAATCCGCATCATTGCTACTAACATCTTTCAACATAGTTTTTCTCTAGGAACATATCAAAATAAAAACATAGGGAAGCAACAACGCGAGCTATTGATCTACAACATTATTTGAAAAATACTATCAGGACTAAGTTCATGATAAATTTAAGTTCAATTAATCATATTACTTAAGAACTCCCACTTAGATAGACATCCCTCTAATCATCTAAGTGATCACATGATCCAAATCAACTAAACCATATCCGATCATCACGTGAGATGGAGTAGTTTTCAATGGTGAACATCATTATGTTGATCATATCTACTATATGATTCACGCTCGACCTTTCGATCTCAGTGTTCCGAGGCCATATCTGTATATGCTAGGATCATCAAGTTTAACCTGAGTATTCCGTGTGTGCAACTGTTTTGCACCCGTTGTATTTGAACGTAGAGCCTATCACACCCGATCATCACATGGTGTCTCAGCACGAAGAACTTTCGCAACGGTGCATACTCAGGGAGAACACTTATACCTTGAAATTTAGTGAGAGATCATCTTATAATGCTACCGTCAATCAAAGAAAAATAAGATGCATAAAGGATAAACATCACATGCAATCAATATAAGTGATATGATATGGCCATCATCATCTTGTGCTTGTGATCACCATCTCCGAAGCACCATCATGATCACCATCTTCACCGGCGCGACACCTTGATCTCCATCGTAGCGTCATTGTCGTTTCGCCACCTATTGCTTCTACGACTATCGCTACCGTTTAGTGATAAAGTAAAGCAATTACAGGGCGATTGCATTGCATACAATAAAGCGACGACCATATAGCTCCTACTAGTTGCCGATAACTCGGTTACAAAACATGATAATCTCATACAATAAAATATAGCATCACGTCTTGACCATATCACATCACAACATGCTCTGCAAAAACAAGTTAGACGTCCTCTACTTTGTTGTTGCAAGTTTTACGTGGCTGCTATAGGCTTAGCAAGAACCATTCTTACCTACGCATCAAAACCACAACGATAGTTCGTCAAGTTAGTGTTGTTTTAACCTTCTCAAGGACCGGGCGTAGCCACACTGGTTCAACTAAAGTTGGAGAAACTGACACTCGCCAACCACCTATGTGCAAAGCACGTCGGTAGAACCAGTCTCGCCTAAGCGTACGCGTAATGTCGGTCCGGGCTCCTTCATCCAACAATACCGCAGAACCAAAGTATGGCATGCTGGTAAGTAGTATGACTTGTATCGCCCACAACTCACTTGTTTTCTACTCGTGCATAAAACATCAACGCATAAAACCTGGCTCAGATGCCACTGTTGGGTAACGCAGTAAATTCAAAAAAATTCCTACGCACATGCAAGATCATGGTGATGCATAGCAACGAGAGGGGAGAGTGTGTCCACGTACCCTCGTAGACCGAAAGAGGAAGCGTTAGCACAACGCGGTTGATGTAGTCGTACGTCTTCACGGCCCGACCGATCAAGCACTGAAAGCACGGCACCTCCGAGTTCTTGCACACGTACAACTCGATGATGTCCCTCGAACTCCGATCCAGCCGAGTGTCGAGGGAGAGTTCCGTCAGCACGATGGCGTGGTGACGATGATGATGTTCTACCGACGCAGGGCTTCGCCTAAGCACCACTATGATATTATCGAGGTGGATTATGGTGGAGGGGGGCACCGCACACGGCCAAGAGATCAATGATCAATTGTTGTGTCTATGGGGTGCCGCTGCCCCCGTATATAATGGAGCAAGGGGGGAGGCGGCCGTCCTAGGAGGAGGGCGTGCCAAGGGAGGAGTCCTACTCCCACCTTGTTGGAGTAGGAGAGAAGGAAAGAGGGGGAGAGGAAGGAGGAAAAGGGGGCTGCACCCCTTGTCCAATTTGGACCAGAGGGGGGCGCACTCCTCCTTCCTTTTGGCCTCTCTCCTCTATTCCCGTATGGCCCAATAAGGCCCATATACTCCCCGGCGAATTCCCGTAACTCTCCGGTACTCCGAAAAATACCCGAATCACTCGGAACCTTTCCGAAGTCCGAATATAGTCTTCCAATATATCGGTCTTTACATCTCGACCATTTCGAGACTCCTCATCATGTCCCCAATCTCATCCGGGACTCCAAACTACCTTCGGTAAATCAAAACACATAAACTCATAATATAACCGTCATCGAACTTTAAGCGTGCGGACCCTACGGGTTCGAGAACTATGTAGACATGACCAAGACACGTCTCCGGTCAATAACCAATAGCGGAACCTGGATGCTCATATTGGCTCCCACATATTCTACGAAGATCTTTATCAGTCAAACCGCATAACAACATACGTTTGTTCCCTTTGTCATCGGTATGTTACTTGCCCGAGATTCAATCGTCGGTATCTCAATACCTAGTTCAATCTCGTTACCGGCAAGTCTCTTTACTCGTTATGTAATACATCATCTCGCAACTAACTCATTAGTCACATTGCTTGCAAGGCTTATAGTGATGTGCATTACCAAGAGGGCCCGGAGATACCTCTCCGACCATCGGAGTGACAAATCCTAATCTCGAAATACGTAAACTCAACAAGTACCTTCGGAGACACCTGTAGAGCACCTTTATAATCACCCAGTTACGTTGTGACGTTTGGTTGCACACAAAGTGTTCCTCCGGTAAACGGGAGTTACATAATCTCATAGTCATAGGAAATGTATAAGTCATGAAGAAAGCAATGGCAACATACTAAACGATCAAGTGCTAAGCTAACGGAATGGGTCAAGTCAATCACATCATTCTCCAATGATATAATCCCATTAATCAAATGACAACTCATGTCTATGGCTAGGAAACTTAACCATCTTTGATTCAACGAGCTAGTCAAGTAGAGGCAAACTAGTGACATTATGTTTTTCTATGTATTCACACATGTACTAAGTTTCCGGTTAATACAATTCTAGCATGAATAATAAACATTTATCATGAAATAAGGAAATAAATAATAACTTTATTATTGGCTCTAGGGCATATTTCCTTCATTCTCCTCGGCCGAAATGACATGTGCCGAATAATTCATAAACCATGGTCGGCAAAACACGCTCTCCTCGCCCGAAATAGCTCACGCCCACTATTTCAAAACACTCTCTCCTCGCCTGAAATCGCTCGCGCCCACTATAGTTCAAAACACGCCCTCCTCGCCCGAAATCGCTCCCGCCCACTATTTGGGATGAAGCAAAGTTACTCTACTATCCCCGACCCTCAGTACACAGACCCAAGCCGAGAAGCCTAAAGGCAAGGGTAGAACTGTAACTCCCCCTCACATTTCAGTTAAATGCGTCCGTAAGACATGGTTCCACTCTCCTCCCAATCCCCCCCTCGCCTCCCCCATTCATACCTCGTGGGCGCCAAATCACCTTCTCCCCGGGAAGCTCCCTTCTCCTGAGCCGCGAAACCTCAGCCCCACCTCCATGGCGCCCCCCACCGCACCAATTTCACAGCCGCCCTCCTCCCTAATGCCGGAGACGCTGTCCATTTGCCGTCGTGCACTGGGCCGTGTGCCTCTTACTCCGTGCTGCTGGTGCTGCCTCGACGACGGCCGCGTGAACCGTACCGGAGCCGATTCACCCCCACCGTTGTTCACGGCGCCGGAGTGGCTCCAACTTCAGATCCGTCCAGAGTCCTGGCGCTGCTTCCCCGTAGCCATCGAGCGTCGCGACATCGCTATTTCCCTGTCGCCGGTCGCCACCGCAACCGCGCCGGCCTCACCAACTCGGCAGCTGGACCTGCCTACTTCACCATGCCGCCAGATAGGTCGCACCCTCATCTCAAATCACTTTATTTAGGCGTCAGTTGTCTAAATTTTTATTCTGGGCCAATCGATTTCCAATGGGAAGCAGCACCCCTCGAGGCGGCGGAGCTCCTAGGCTGCCGGTTGGCTGGTGTCTAACGTAAGGGTGCGGGGCCGCAAGTTCGCCGTGGAAGCAGCGCTTAGATGGCTATCTTTTAGACTTGCATGGGTTGAAAGTACTACCGCCGCTGGATCTGGATGACAGGGAGTCTTTGTGGATTGGCCCGGGGGCGGCGCAACCACAGCATTGCGGTGGGGCGGGGAGCGGGGTTTTGGCCGGGGCCACAGACGGCGGAGGCAGGCTGCTCTGCCGTTGGTCGCTGGCTCTTCGGGGAAGATTCCAAACAGTGTCAGCCGGGAGGCACAAGACGGCCATCAAGCCATCCGGCGTAGATCGGAGAATACCAAAATAAAATAAAATCGTGTGACCCTAATTTAGTCTTCAGTCAACAGACGTGTGACCACTCTCGTACCTTGGTGTTGATCTCTTAGTGTATTTCTTCAGATCAAAGAGATATGTCGTTCTTAACATTATGCGTTATCTGCATCTTCAGACACAACGTCTTCCGACTCACCACAACTGGGAAGCATACACCAGAAGGGAGCTATAGTCCCCACTCAACAGTTCCCTGCATCGAATGCGCGTGCCCGACATGGACAGCCACAACAACTGCAGGGCCATCGACAAGTCAGCACATGATGCTCACTCCTATGGATGGCAGCCAGATAGGTTGTACCCTCATCTTACTTGTGTGCAACATTTATGGCTTTGTTATTCATCTAAGCATGGAAAATAGATCATCACATTTCACTGTATATTCATGCTGATCTCTTACGGGTCTTGTTCAGGAGTTAAGGTTGTTCCATAGCTCAGCTAAGATACTTGTTCTTTAGGTAACGCTGTTCCATAGTTATCATCCATCAGCCAATGCTATCCCACAGGCTAGTGATTATAGTATTATACCACTTCTAGTATTACCTATGTTGTTCTTTAATACTTTTGTGTGCCATCTAGTTAATCTCGAGTACAAACGATACATATTTTGTTGCTTTCATCTGTGTTCTCCCTTTAGTTTATGGGACCTGTTGCTGCTAGTTAACCCCATTCCTACTATTTATGTCGTCTCCTACAGACACTCATTACATAAATCTAACTACTAGTTGTCTTCCATGCATGTCAGATATAATTGCACACACTGATATATCCACAAGAACCTCACGGAGCAATGTAAAGGCCAATAAACTTGATGTCAATGATACCCAATATGATGGAACATGTAAAGGTAGTTCTTCAGAAGACTTGCAGAAAGATGATGAATCCTCTTCACCCCACAAGGTCCTTGCTCTAACTTGGCATATGATATGGGTACAACATGCATATAATGTCCTGGAGTGTATCTACTCTGTTGCAATGCCATGTGCTTAGCATGCTAATCATGCATGTAAATATGTCATGCCTTCCTGTTTTTCAGTACCTATTCCATTCATGATAACATGTTTTCAAATTCAAATACTGTCATTCTACTCTATCACAATGCCATCTGCTTAATTTGGACATCATGCTTCTGTATATCTTATGCATTGTTATTCATCAGTATGTACTTCATCTGTCTACCATACCATGTTTTTTTACATTGAAGTGTTGTTCTAGTGCTCTGTTGCAATGCCATCTTAGTTTACCAATCATACACGTGTATGTTGCCTTAGTTATTTCTGTACGTATTCCGCTAGCATACAGTTTTACATTCAACTAGTGTTTTTTTGCTGTGTTGTCCTGTCGTATCCCTAGCTCTTACACCATACTCCCTCCGTCCGGATTACATGTTGCCGAAATAGATAAAAAAGGATGTATCTAGAACTGAAATACGCCTAGACCCATCCATTTTTTTCTGGATGGAGGTAATACATGTCAATATGTCATGCCTTTCTATTCTTCAGTACCTATTCCATCTCTCTGCTATAGCATGTTTTATAATTAAAGCACCATTCTTCTATACAAGGCATGTAAGGGGAAGATGACTATGTTAGAATCTGAAGGGTTACAAACAAGGCCTTTGCAAAAGATCCAAATGCCAGGAGATAATAAACCAACTCCAGTTTTTATAGATACTGCTCCAGCACACAGAAACCCAACTCCTACTGATAATAAGCAGATTCCAGTGGCCAAAGAACTAGTCCGCTCCAGTCCAGCAAAAATATGTCAACTCCATTCTAAGAAGCGTGTGCATATCCTTGCATCATGAAATTTTATAGCATGCTGGTCATATTTTCTACATGTTTCTTACCCATCTCTCTTTTAGAAAATAAGCTTAACAGATAGAAGAATTTCTGCAATGGTATCGTTTATGAGGAAAGATTCTTGCAGGAATTCTCTGTGCTCCAATGTAGATGTAAGTACCTGTTGTATATCACTATTTTTACATCAGCATGTATTTTGTTAATCAGCGTGAATCCAACCTTTATCTGATCTAAATTTAGTTGTAGCAAAATGTATGATTAAAGGCCACAATGTTGATTTTTGTAAGGAAAATTGCTTGGTAGTTTTGCATCCTGAGCTGCATGAGTGTACTATCTCAAATCAGTGGGTTTGAATACTTTGGTTCTGCAATGGGTTTTCAGTGTTTTTTTACTGTGTTGTCCTGTCATATCCCTAGCTCTTACATCATACTCCTTCCGTCCGGATTACATGTCGTAGAAATGGATAAAACTGGATGTATCTAGAACTGAAATACGCCTAGACCCATCCATTTATTTCCAGATGGAGGGAATACATGTCAATATGTCATGCCTTTAAATTCTTCAATACCTATTCCATCTCTGCTGTAGCATGTTTTATAACCGAATCACCATTCTTCTATATAAGGCATGCAAGGGGAAGACAGCTATGTTAGAATCTGAAGGGTTACAAACCAGGTCTTTGCAAAAGATCTAAACGCCAGGAGATAATAAACCAACTCCATTTTTCATAGATACTGCTCCAGCACAGAGAAACCCAACTCCCCCTGATAATAAGCAGATTCCAGTGGCCAAAGAACTAGTCCGCTCCAATCCAGCAAAAGAATGTCAACTCCATTCTAAGAAGCGTGTGTGTATCCTCACATCATGAAATTTTACAGCATTCTGATCATATTTTCTACATGTTTCTTACCCATCTCTCTTTTAGAAAATAAGGTTAAACGATAGAAGACTTCCTCCATTGGGATCTTATTCCAGGAAAATATCTTGCGGAAATTCTCTGTGCTCCAATGCTGATGTAAGTACCTGTTGTATATCACTATATTTTTACATCAGCGTGTATTTTGTTAATCGGCGTGAATCTAACCTTTATCTGATCTAAAATTAGTTGTAGCAAAATGTTAAAGGCGCCAATGTTGATTTTTGTAAGGAAAACTGCCTAGTAGTTCTGCATACTGAGCGGCATGAGTGTACTATCTCATATCACACACATTACTAAATTGTAGTGCTTCTCTGGTTGCTCATTCATTCATTGTGTCAATGTTGCTTTCGTTTTACCTTACCTGGCCGATGATAGCTATGCCATATTGTGTTAATTTGGTGTAGGCTAGTTGCCCAAACGTTCATTGTGTCAATGTTGCTTTCCTATTATCTGACTTGGCCAATGATAGCAATGCTACTGTGTTAATTTTGTGCAGGCTGCTGAAGATAAGAAGACAAACTCTGAAAACAGCAAGGCAACCCCATTATTTCTTTCCAGTAAATCTAGGCCAGGTAATATGGCAATAACTCATGATTAATTTGTTTGGTTCCCGCACTAATTTATGTTATGATGCAGTGGTCGAGACACTCTCCACTATCAATAATACAAGCCTTCCAAAATCACCATTTGAATCTGTTCAGTATCCTCTTTCTCGAATGCAACGGAATAAATATATGTTTGTGAACCAATTAATGGCTGAAGCAATGATGGAAATGGTGGATGAATCAGAGGTGCAGAGTCGTGCGACACAACAATTGATCAATGTTTTCAGAGACAGTGTAGCAAAGCAGCAAGAACTTTCCCACATGCTTATGGGCGTCATCTGTGCTAAGGTTGCAGATTGTGACGTTGTAGATGGTTAGGTTCTTCTCATTTATTTGCACTGGCATCAATCTTTGATTGCCCAGTGGATGTAATTTCCTGTAATATATGCTGGATGTGCAACGTTATTCCCTGTATGTCGTACCTTTGCTTGATCGGTTTTGGTCCTGTGCATAATTGCTCGTCGTAATGGGCTCAAATTATCTAATTTGGCCTAAAGACATGTATGAACTTTAGTGGGCCATTAAGTTAATGGGCCATTACTAGGCCGAAAGTTAATGGTCGGCCTGCCTCTTACCTCTCGGGTCGTTAACAGGCCGACATTGAAGCGGGCAACAGGTGGGCCCAATTTATTTCACGGGCCGTTAACAGGCCATTACTAAGTTTGGGCTACATATGGCCCAACTATACTGTAGGCCTTTAGCAGGCCAAAAGAGACAACGGGCTTGCACTAGACCATGAAGAGCATGGGCCGCTAAGAGGCCAAAAGTCAGGTTGTGGGCCTTTAGCAGGCCGAAAGAGAAACCGGGCTGGTATTGGACCATGAAGGGCATGGGCCGTTAAAAGGCCAAAACTAAGGTCCGACTACAAATGGCCCAGCTCATTTATGGTCCGTTAATAGGCCGAAAGGCACACAGGGCCGGGAATTGGCCCAACACTTAAATGGGTCGCTAAAAGGCCAAAACTCAGGTCCGATTACAAATGGCCCAACTGATTTATGGGCCGTCAACAGGCTGAAAGTGACACCGGGCCGGAAATTGGCCCAACACTTAAATGGGCCACTAAAAGGCCGAAACTTAGGTCCGACTACAAATGGCCCATCAGATTTATGGGCCGTCAACAGGCTGAAAGACACACCGGGCCGGAAATTAGCCCAACATTTAAATGGGTCGCTAAAAGGCCGAAAGATGTACATCCTGAAAATTGGCCCATCCATTGAATGGGCCGTTAACAGGCCGAAATCTCATCGGGCCGATATTGAGCCCAAATATATAGCGGGCTGTTAACGGGCTCGAACTGATGATGGGCTGCAATGGTGTCAAATCTTTAACGGTCCGTTTACGGGCCGAATTGGCACATCTCATATGGGTCGTGGGCTTAAATGAACCTGACACAAGTAGGCATTATATACGCCGGCCTGCTAATTTTTACTAGGTCGGCCTTTTTCACCGGAATGGGCCACTGTTGGGCCGTGCCACGTGTCGACCTATCATAGGCGCCTCCTGTCCAATGAGTGGATGACATCTGTCCCAACGGTGAGGCAACACGTGTTTCCTGCGGCCAATGATGATTTTACACGTGGAAAATCCCCATTGGTCTGGGTTGTTAACGGGCTATCGGATCCAAAACCGGACCCGATAGCTTAACGGTGTTCCGTTACGGTGGATGCCATGTGCCGGTCACCCTTGAAGAAAGCACTTATGTGAGGCACGAGTTATCGTCATGGAAGTGGACACTTCCGTGATGATAATTTTGGTAATGTCATGGAACACTTCTACGACAGCACAGGTATGAATGTCTTGATTTTGTCATAAAATCGTCATGAATGTACATGCATGACAAAAAACGTGACCTACTATGACAAACACGTATCATCACAAAAGTGTATTTTTTTGTAGTGAGTGGCGCTGGAGTGCCACTGGGGCCATGATCATCACTACAATCTACACCAACACCTCCGTCATCTTCACCAACATCTTCATCACCTTCCCCCATCTATCTACAGCGGCCCACTCTCCTGCAACCCGCTATACCCTCTACTTGAACATGGTGCTTTATGCTTCATATTATTACCCAATGATGTGTTGCCACCCTATGATGTCTGAGTAGATTTTCTTTGTCCTATCAGTAATTGATGAATTGCTATGATTGGTTTAATTTGCTTGTGGTTATGTTGCTATCCTTTGGTGCCCATCATATGAGCGCGCGCGTGGATCACACCATAGGGTTAGTTGTATGTTGATAGGACTATGTATTGGAGGGCAAGAGTGATAGAAGCTTCAACCTAGCATAGAAATTGATGCATACGGGATTGAAGGGGGACCAATATATCTTAATGCTATGGTTGGGTTTGACCTTAATTAACGTTAGTAGTTGCGGATGCTTTCTAATAGTTCCAATCATAAGTGCATAGAATTCCAAGTCAGGGATGACATGCTAGCAGTGGCCTCTCCCACATAAAACTTGCTATCGGTCTAGTAAAGTAGTCAATTGCTTAGGGACAATTTTGCAACTCCTACCACCACTTTTCCACACTCGCTATACTAACTTTATTTCTTCTTTAACTAAACAGCCCCTAGTTTATATTTACGTGCTCTTTATATTCTTGCAAACCTATCCCTTACAACTACAAAGTACTTCTAGTTTCACACTTGTTTTAGGTAAAGTGAACGTCAAGCGTGCGTAGAGTTGTGTTGGTGGTTGATAGAACTTGAGGGAATATTTGTTCTACCTTTAGCTCCTTGTTGGGTTCGACACTCTTACTTATCAAAAGAGGCTACAATTGATCCCCTATACTTGTGGGTTATCAAGACCTTTTTCTGGCGCCGTTGCCGGGGAGTTATAGCGTGGGGTGAATATTCTCGTGTGTGCTTGTTTGCTTTATCACTAAGTAATTTTTATTTGCTGTTCTAAGTTGTTTTCTATCTTTAGTTATGGGTAGGAAACGCAAAATACCAAAAAAAATTAGTTGTACCTACTACACCAATGGTTGAAGAACCATTCAAAATCTATCACACTCCTGAAGCTTTTTACTTGGATCATCTTCGATCCCTATGTGCTCGTGCTGAAACCCCCAACTAGCTTAGTTGAGGGAAAATCTTTAGATGAGCATGCTTGTTATGTGCAACACCGCTTATCTCAAAAAGGGAAACTTTTACTGGATCAAATTCATCGTTTGCAATGCTATGCTTGGAATTTTTGTGAAATATATGATTTTATTTGTTGTTCTGAAAACCCTAAGAAACACCTTCCCTACCAATGTGATTTCAGTGATAATGGAATCATATCTTCGTATGCTAAGGGTGTTTATAATTACTATGATGTTCAACAAATTGAAGAATTTGTTGCTTTTAAGGGTGCTTATGAAATTGCTTCTTTGATTGGAAAGTATGATGCTACTCTTTACAAATCTGAAAATTTTGCCATACTTAAATATTGTTATATAATTATGCTTCTAATGCTTATATTAAACCATATATTGAGGACTCCTCCGCTGTCCAAGAAGAGACTAATATTTTGCAGGAGTCTATGGAAGAAGGAATTGATGAAACTGTGGGCTCATTGGATGAAAAAGATGATGAGGAGAGCGAAGAACAAAAGGAGGAAGAGCGGATTAGCTACCCGTGCCCACCTTCTAATGAGAGTAACTCTTCAACTCATACATTATTTAATTTCCCTTCGTTCTTACTGAAGGATGATTGCTATGATGATTGTTATGAACCCGTTGATTCTTTTGAAATATTCCTTTTTGATGATGCTTGCTATGCTTGTGGCCAAGATGCCAATATGAATTATGCTTATGGAAATGAACTTGCTATAGTTCCTTATGTTAAACATGAAATTGTTGCTATTGCACGCACGCATGATAGTCCTATTATCCTTTTGAATTCTCCCGACTACACTATATCGGAGAAGTTTGCACTTATTAAGGATTATATCAATGGGTTGCGTTTTACTACTACACATGATGATTTTGATAGATATAATATGCATGTGCTTGCTGCTCCTACTTGCAATTATTATGAGAGAGTAACTACATCCCCGCCTCTCCATGTTTCCAATATGATAAAATTGCAAGAAACTGTTTATACTATGCATTGGCCTTTACTTTGTGTGCATGAATTGTTCTTTTATGACATGCCGATGCATAGGAAGAGAGTTAGACTTCGTTGTTGCATGATATATGTTACTTTGTGCTCACTACTAAATTACAAATCATTGTTAATTAAAATTGGCTTTGATATACCTTGGGATCCGGGTGGATCCATTACTTGAGCACTATATGCCTAGCTTAATGGCTTCAAAGGAAGCGCTGCCAGGGAGACAACCCGGAAGTTTTAGAGAGTAATTTATTTCTGTTGTGTGCTTTTATAAAGTTTAAAAACAAAAATAGTATGCCAAGATTTTCCTTTAGGATGTTTACATTGCTTGTTGGTTTGTGCGGTGCAAGACAGAAACTTTATCTGTAGTGTGCGATTTTAAGTTTTTTACTGGAACATCAAACGGTTCTGAAACTTTTTGCACTGTCTTTCTATAAAAATTGTTTATTCTTCCTAATTTTGGCAGAATTTGTGGAGTACCAGAAGTATGGTGAATGTTCAGATTACTACAGACTGTCCTGTTTAAGACAGATTCTGTTTCTAATGCATA
Organism: Triticum dicoccoides; assembly: GCF_002162155.2. Lineage (NCBI taxonomy): Eukaryota > Viridiplantae > Streptophyta > Magnoliopsida > Poales > Poaceae > Triticum > Triticum dicoccoides. The sequence continues at coordinate 30,014,437 of NC_041385.1, read as the reverse complement.
GTTTGCTTGTTTTAATGAAACTATCAATTTCTATCAGTGGATTAAGCCATGGAAAAGTTATATTACAGTAGCTACAATGAAAAAACAAAATATGAATTGGTTTGCAATAGTACCTAGAGTAGTGATTTGTTTTATTATACTAACGGATCTTACCGAGCTTTCTGTTGAGTTTTGTGTGGATGAAGTGTTCGAGATCGAGGAGGTCTCGATATGAGGAGAAGGAGGAGAGGCAAGAGATCAAGCTTGGGGATGCCCAAAGCACCCCAAGTAAATATTCATGGAGACTCAAGCGTCTACGCTTGGGGATGCCCCAGAAGGCATCCCATCTTTCTTTAACAAGTATCGGTATGTTTTCGGATTCGTTTCGTTCATGTGATATGTGCAAATCTTGGAGCGTCTTTTGCATTTAGTTTTCACTTTTCTTTTATGCAGCATGCTGGTATGAGATAGTCCTTGGTTGATTTATAGAATGCTCATTGCACTTCACTTATATCTTTTGAGTATGGCTTTATAGAATGCTTCATGTGCTTCATTTATATCATTTGAAGTTTGGATTGCCTGTTTCTCTTCACATAGAAAACCGCCATTTGTAGAATGCTCTTTTGCTTCACTTATATTGTTAGAGTGTGGGCATATCTTTTGTAGAAACAATTAAACTCTCTTGCTTCACTTATATCTATTTAGAGAGTTGACAGGAATTGGTCATTCACATGGTTAGTCATAAAATCCTACATAAAACTTGTAGATCACTGAATATGATATGTTTGATTCCCTGCAATAGTTTTGCGATATAAAGATGGTGATATTAGAGTCATGCTAGTGGGTAGTTGTGGGTTGTAGAAATACTTGTGTTGAAGTTTGTGATTCCCATAGCATGCACGTATGTGAACCGTTATATAACGAAGTCGGAGAATGAGGTATTTATTGATTGTCTTCCTTATGAGTGGCGGTCGGGGACAAGCGATGGTCCTTTCTTACCAATCTATCCCCCTAGGAGCATGTGCGTAGTACTTTGTTTTGATGACTAATAGATTTTTGCAATAATTATGTGAGTTCTTTATGACTAATGTTGAGTCCATGGATTATACGCACTCTCACCCTTCCATCATTGCTAGCCTCTTTGGTACCGTGCATTGCCCTTTCTCACCTCGAGAGTTGGTGCAAACTTCGCCGGTGCATCCAAACCCCGTGATACGATACGCTCTATCACACATAAGCCTCCTTATATATTCCTAAAAACAGCCAGCATACCTACCTATTATGGCATTTCCATAGCCATTCCGAGATATATTGGCATGCAACTTCCATCATCATCATATGCATGACTTGAGCATTTATTCTCATATTGCTTCGCATGATCGTAAGATAGCTAGCATGATGTTTTCATGGCTTGTCCATTTTTTGGTGCCATTGCTACGCTTGATCATTGCACATCCTGGTGCACCGCCGGAGGCATTCATATAGAGTCATATCTTTGTTCTAGTATCAAGTTGTAATATTGAGTTGTAAGTAAATAAAAGTGTGATGATCATCATTATTAGAACATTGTCCCATGTGAGATCATCAAAATAAAAGTGGCCAAAGAAGCCCCCCCCCCCCAAAAAGAGAGAGAGAGAGAGAGAGGCCAAAGAAGCCTACTACAAAAAAGAGGGAAAAAGAGAAGGGACAATGTTACTATCCTTTTACCACACTTGTGCTTCAGAGTAGCATCATGTTCTTCATATAGAGAGTCTCTTGAGTTATCACTTTCATATACTAGTGGGCATTTTCATTATAGAACTTGGCTTGTATATTCCGATGATGGGCTTCCTCAAATGCCCGAGGTCTTCATGAGCAAGCAAGTTGGATGCACACCCACTTAGTTTCAGTTGAGCTTTCATACACTTATAGCTCTAGTGCTTCCCTTGCATGGCAATCCCTACTCCTCGCATTGACATCAATTGATGGGCATCTCCATAGCCTGTTGATTAGCCGCGTCGATGTGAGACTTTCTTCCTTTTGTCTTCCCCACACAACCTCCATCATCATATTCTATTCCACCTATAGTGTTATGTCCATGGCTCACGCTCATGTATTGCGTGAAAGTTGAAAAGGTTTGAGAACGTCAAAAGTATGAAACGATTGCTTGGCTTGTCATCGGGGTTGTGCATGATTTGAATATTTTGTGTGGTGAAGATGGAGCATAGCCAGACCATATGATTTTATAGGGATAACTTTATTTGGCCATGTTATTTTGAAAAGACATGATTGCTTTATTAGTATGCTTGAAGTATTATTGTCTTAATGTCAAATGATAGACTATTGCTTTGAATCACTCGTGTCTTAATATTCATGCCATGATTAGATTATGTGATCAAGATTATGCTAGGTAGCATTCCACATCAAAAATTATCTTTTTTATCATTTACCTACTCCAGGACGAGCAGGAATTAAGCTTGGGGATGCTGATACATCTCCGTCGTATCTATAATTTTTTATTGTTCCATGCCAATATTATACAACTTTCATATACTTTTGGCAACTTATAGTATTTTTGGGACTAACAAATTGATCCAGTGCCCAGTGTCAGTTCTTGTTTGTTGCATGTTTTTTGTTTCACAAAAAATCCATATCAATCGGAGTCCAAGCGGGATAAAAATGGACAAAGAATTTTTTTCGGAATATATCTGAACTTTGAGAAGTGGAATCAACACGAGACGATGCTTGAGGGGGCCATGAGGCAGGAGGGCGCGCCCCGGGGGGTGGGCGCGCCCCTCACCCTCGTGGACACCCCGTAAGGCGGTTGTTGCCCTTCTTTCGCCGCAAGAAAGCTAATATCTGGAAAAAAATCATGTTCAAAGTTTCAATCCAATCGGTGTTACAGATCTCCGGAAATATAAGAAATGGTGAAAGAGCAGAATCAAAAACGCAGAAATAGAGAGAGACAGAGAGAAAGATCCAATCTCGAAGGGGATCTCGCCCCTCCCATGCCATTGAATCCATGGACCAGAGGGGAAACCCTTCTCCCATCTAGGGGGAAGGTCAAGGAAGAAGAAGAAGGAGGGGGGCTCTCTCCCCCTCGCTTCAAGTGGCGCTGGAGTGCCACCGGGGCCATCATCATCACCGCAATCTACACCAACACCTCTGTCATCTTCACCAACATCTTCATCACCTTCCCCCATCTATCTACAGCAGCCCACTCTCTCGCAACCCTCTGTACCCTCTACTTGAACATGGTGCTTTATGCTTCATATTATTATCCAATGATGAGTTGCCATCCTATGATGTCTGAGTAGATTTTTATTGTCCTATCGGTAATTGGTGAATTGCTATGATTGGTTTAATTTTCTTGTGGTTATGTTGCTGTCCTTTGGTGCCCATCATATGAGCGCGCGCGTGGATCACACCATAGGGTTAGTTCTATGTTGATAGGACTATGTATTGGAGGGCAAGAGTGACAGAAGCTTCAACCTAGCATAGAAATTGATGCATACGGGATTGAAGGGGGGCCAATATATCTTAATGCTATGGTTGGGTTTTACCTTAATGAATGTTAGTAGTTGCGAATGCTTGCTAATAGTTCCAATCATAAGTGTATAGAATTCCAAGTCAGGGATGACATGCTAGCAGTGGCCTCTCCCACATAAAAGTTGCTATCGGTCTAGTACAGTAGTCAGTTGCTTAGGGACAATTTCGCAACTCCTACCACCACTTTTCCACACTCTCTATACTAACTTTATTGCTTCTTTATCTAAATAGCCCCTAGTTCATATTTACGTGCTCTTTATATTCTTGCAAACCTATCCCGTTACAACTACAAAGTACTTCTAGTTTCATACTCCCTCCGTCCCAAAAATAAGTGTCTTGAGCTTAGTATAAATTTGTACTAGAGCTAGTACAAAGTTGAGACGCTTATTTTGGGACGGAGGAGTACTTGTTTTAGTTAAAGCGAACGTCAAGCATGCGTAGAGTTGTATTGGTGGTCGATAGAACTTGAGGGAATATTTGTTCTACCTTTAGCTCCTCGTTGGGTTCGACACTCTTACTTATCGAAAGAGGCTACAATTGATCCCCTATACTTGTGGGTTATCATGAAGACATCGCGCCGGAGGGCGGAGCAGACGGCCAGCCTCCACTGGACCGTGCCTCCAGCAACGAGCTGCGTGTGAGCACGCCGACTGCTGCTGAGGATGACTCGGCCGAGACTCGCCAGCCGACCACTCCACCGACCGGCGCCGCCGACTCCACCAACCTGCTGGATTCGCCTGCTGCGCCCTTGGTCTAGGCAGCCATCTTATCTTTAATTGTTCCTGTTTAGTAGTCTTTTGAACAAATACTTGTTAAATTTGCGCAGTTCCACCCACTGGGGGTGTATTCAAACTCTGTTGAATTCCGGCTTGAAAGCCTTGCTTTATGTAAATATTGTTCTGCGCGTGTTGTGCTTGTGCTCTTATTCCGACGTTGCTTGCTTTTTTTATCCTTTTAGGCTTTTTCCTTTGCCGCCCTCCCTTGGTTGCCGCCTTGCCAGCCGGATAGCCGCTCTGCGAACTGTGGCTTGGACAAGTGCTTAGCCGTTTGGGAGGAAAAGTACTTCAGCTTTTTAGGACGTAGTAAGGTAAGTGAGAAGCCTGCCGGCCAGATGCTCAGCAGCCGGTCGGCTAGGCGGGAGGTCGGCTTGTCTTATGTGAATGCTTTTGTCCTTAGCTGTTTTTTGTGTGGGCATCGTTTCCTGCCTTCGACTCTTGCTAGCCGGACAGCCGCTCTGCGAGTTGTGTCTTGTGGCAAGAGCGGGCTTAGATGCCGGCACATTACTTGTCCGACTGCAGGTCGCATTGACATATTACAAGGCGGTAAACCCCCGGGCCGACTGGTCGGACCCGGTGCCGGGCAGAAGAAGTGAAATAACACATTCGTAGGCATAAAACTTATCATATAGATAAAAGAGGGTAGTCCCCGAGTGCTCTTCGGGGGACCCGATGTCTTGCGCTTAATACAAAAGATAGCGTGATACATACTTCATCAACTGTAAAATCTTCGAAGGAGGTTGGCATTCCATGGCCACTCCGATTCCTTGCCGGAGTCATCCCTCTTGCGCGCCCTGGGCTTCTGTGCATCAATGAGGTAGTAGGAGTCGTTGCCCAGGGCTTTGCTGATGACGAAGGGGCCTTCCCAAGGGGCCAAGAGCTTGTGCTGGCCGGCTGTTCGCTGGATCAGCCGGAGCACAAGGTCGCCCTCTTGGAAGGATCTTGTCTTGACCTTCCGACTATGGTAGCGGCGCAGGCTCTGCTGGTAGATGGCGGACCGACTGAGTGCTAACAGCCGACCCTCTTCCAGCAGATCGACATTTTCTTCTCGCGCTTCCTTCGCCTCCGCCTCCGTGTACATGGTGATGCGATGTGAGTCGAACTCGATGTCAGTTGGGATGACAGCCTCGGCACCATACACAAGGAAGAAGGGAGTGAAGCCGGTTGACTTGTTCGGAGTGGTACGCAGGCTCCAAAGGACGGCCGACAGCTCATCGATCAGCAGACGGCCGAGCGCTCCAGTGGCTCGACTAGTCGGGGCTCGATGCCGAAGAGGATGAGGCCATTTGCTCGCTCGACTTGGCCGTTTGATTGCATATGGGCAACAGACGCTAAGTCCAGTCGGATGCCTTGTGTTGCGCAGAAATGAGCCAATGCTCCCTTGGCAAAATTCGTGCCATTGTCGGTGATGATGTTGTGTGGTACGCCATACCGGACGGTGATATCTACAATGAAGGTCACAGTAGTCGGCCCATTCAGCTTCTTGATTGGCTTCGCTTTGATCCACTTGGTGAACTTGTCCACGGTGACAAGCAGATGAGGCATGCCATCGTGTGTTGGCTTGAATGGACCCACCATGTCCAGCCCCTAGACGGCAAAGAGCCAAGTGAGGGGGGTGGTCTTGAGTGCAGAAGCCGGCAAGTGTTGCTTCGAGCTGAATACTTGGCACCCTTTGCAATGTTTGACCAAATCTTTGGCGTCTTCCAAAGTAGTCGGCCAGAAGAAACAGTGGCGGAAAGCTTTGGCGACAAGTGACCTTGAGGCCGCATGGTGGTCGCATTCGCCTTGATGGATATCTTTGAGGATTGCCATACCTTTCTCTGGCTCTACACAACGCTGGAAAACTCCAGTCGCATTGCACCTGACAAGCTCTCTGTTTACTATTGTGTAGGCTCCTGCCTGGCGTTGCACTTGCCGGGCCGAGATCTCATCAGTCGGCGGCTCTCTGTTCACCAGAAAGTTGAGGATGGGTTGCGCCCATGATGGAGTTGCGACTTCTTCTACTGCTGTCACGGCCCTTGCAACCAGGGCGGTTGGGTTTGGAGGTGGCGGGTTGGGGTCGGCCACCGCCTGCTGTGTCGTTGAAGTCCCCGGGCCGGCTGCTGCAGTCCTCGGGCCGGGTTCTGAAGTCCCCGTGCCGGGTGCGGCTGCAGCAGTCCATGAGCCACCTACCGAAGTCCTCGAGCTGACTGCTGATGTCCCCAAGTCGGATCCGACTGTTCCTGGATCAGCTGACACGAAGATGGAATCTGATTCTGGCGAAGACTTGATAGACGGCTTGAGGAGGCGCTGAAGGGAGACGCCGGCTGGTATGGCTTGTCGGGTGGAGCTGAGTCGTGCCAGGGTATCTGCTTGCTCATTGTCGGCCCGTGGCACATGAAGGAACTCACACCCTTCGAAATATCCACTGAGTTGCTGGACGAGGAAGCAGTAGCTTGCCATGTTTGCATCTTTGGCGTCCCAGTCGTCGGGCGACTGTTGGACCACCAAATCCGAGTTGCCGTAGCACAGGACCCGGCGGATGCCGAGCTCTTTGGCCAGCCGGAGCCCATGTACGAGTGCCTCATACTCGGCCACATTGTTGGAGGCGGCGAAGTGGATTTGCAATGTGTATCTGAGCTTGTCGCCCTTGGGAGAGAGGTAAGGACGATGCCGGCTCCCAGACCAGTGCGCATCTTGGAGCCATCAAAGTGCATCCGCCAATGGGTGGCTGGTGCTGGCGGCAGGTACTGGGTCTCGGCCCAGTCGACGAGGAAGTCGGCCAGCACTTGGGACTTGATGGCGGTGCGAGGCTGGTAGAAGATGGTATATGGAGCCAGCTCAATAGCCCATTTGGCCACCCGGCCTGAAGCATCTCGGCTGCCCATGATGTCGGCAAGTGGGGCAGTGCAAACAACCGTGATGGGGTGCTCTTGAAAGTATGGCTTCAGCTTCTTGGCAGCAAAGTACACGCCATATCACATCTTCTGGTAGTGGGGGTAGTTCTGCTTTGAGGCTGACAACACCTCGCTCAGGTAGTACACGGGCCTCTGGAGCGGCTGTGCCTTGCCGTCCTCTGGGCGCTGCACCACGATGACTGTGCTGACCACCCGGCTGGTTGCGGCAATGTAAAGGAGCATGGGCTCTTTGTCAGTCAAAGCCGCCAGGACAGGCAGCATGGTCAACATCTTCTTCAGCTGGTGAAAGGCTTCGTCTTCCTAGTCATTCCACTCGAAGTGAGTGGTTTTCTTCATGAGTCGATACAGGGGGAGAGCCTTCTCTCCCAGTCGACTGATGAAGCGGCTGAGGGATGCCAAGCATCCGATGAATTTCTAGACGTCGCGCAGTCGGGTTGGTATCTCCATCCTCTCGATGGCCTTGCTCTTCACAGGGTTGCACTCAATGCCGTGTTCGGAGACCAGGAAGCCAAGGAGCTGGCCGGCTAGTACTCCAAAAACGCATTTCTTCGGGTTGAGCTTCATTTGAAAACGGCGCAAGTTGTCAAATGTCTCCTTGAGATCTTACAACAGGGTGCCGCACTTCTCCGTCTTCCCCCACGATGTCGTCTACATAGACGTGGGCATTTCTGCCGAGCTGCTTGAGGAGGCACTTCTGCATGCAACGCTGAAAAGTGGCACCAGCATTTCTCAAGCCCAATGTCATGGTCAGGTAGCAGAAGGCTCCGAATGGTGTGATGAAGGCGGTCTTCAGGCGGTCGGCCGGGTCCAGCTTGATCTGGTGGTACCCTGAGTAAGCATCCAAGAAACTCAACAGCTCGCATCTGGCTGTGGAGTCCATCACTTGATCAATCTGTGGTAAAGCAAATGGATCTTTGGGGAAGGCCTTGTTGAGGCTAGTGTAGTCAATGCACATGCGCCACTTGTTCTTCTTCTTCAGTACAAGGACTGGGTTGGCTAGCCACTCTGGAAAGAACACTTCCATAATGAAGTTGGCTACTAGGAGCCGGGCTATCTCTTCACCAACAATTCTTCTCTTCTCTTCCGACAGTCGGCGGAGAGGTTGCTTGACTGGTTTTGCGTATGCTCTGACATGTAGCTTGTGCTCTGCGAAATCCTTTGGAACACCTGGCATGTCCTTGGGGGACCATGCAAAGATATCCTGATTCTCACGGAGGAAATCGACGAGCTCGCTTTCCTATTTTTTGTCAAGGTTGGTCCCTATGAGAGCGAACCTCTCCGGGTGGTCCGGGTCCAAGGGTATCTTCTTGGTTTCTTTGGCCGGCTGGAAGGAGCCTTGGGTCTCCGACTCCTTGGGGTCTGGCGACAGGTCCGGCTGCTTGCTGGCCATGGCCACAACCCGGTCAAGGAGCTTCTTCCCTGCGGCGATCACAAGGGACTCGGCCAGCCGACTGCTAGCTGCGGCACAGGCGACCGACTTCTTGTAGTATCCGACTATGGTGATGATTCCCTTGGTGCTCGGTATCTTCATCTTGAGGTAGGCGTAATGAGGTACAACCATGAACTTGGCCAGAGCAGGTCGGCCAAGTAACGCATGATAGGGGTTCTCCAAGTCCACTACTTCAAACCAAAATGCTTCGCGGCGGAAGTGATCTTTGTCTCCGAAGAGGACATCTATCTTGATCTTGCCAATTGGTGAGCAGGAAAGGCCAGGCACAATGCCATGGAAGACGGTCCGGCTGGGCAGGAGCTGCTTCGTCTTGATGTTCAACTTTTCCATGGTATCGCGGTAAACGATGTTGATGCTGCTACCGCCATCTATCAGGACTCGGGAGAAATGAGCAGCTCGCCTCTCTGTTGCAAAGGTGGCATCCAACACCAAGGCATAGGAACCCGGTGGCGGGCATCATTCTCGCCGACTCCTTCGCGGCGGCCCAGCCGGCCGCTGAGCGTCGGGTGCTCAACAAGCGGCGGGGAGGCATATCGTCCTCTGCGAGGGGGAGGAGGCGGTGAACAGTCGTCCCACCGCTCCACGGCTCGTGGGCAGCCATCTTGGTCGCGCTCGATGGTAAGGCGCATCCGACTTCAGCTAACAGCCGGCTCATTGTCTCTTTGGTCGCGGGCGCCGCCTACAGTCCGCGTCCGGGAGGTTGCGCCATGCTCCCGGTGGGGGGAGGATTCTCAGCGCACGCGCAGGCTTCTTGCTGCGCAGCAACCGCGTTGATGAGCTACTGGACTCGTTTCATCATGCAGCGGGGCTCTTCACCATCCAGACCCTCTAGTTCGTCTGCTGCCGCCTGGGTAGCACGCAGGTTCTCGATGGGTGTGGCGTAGACCGGGCGGTCGGCCCCCAACATGCTGGCGATAGCCGCGCCGTATTGTTTAACAACGCCCACTCGGCTAGGCCTGCCAGCAGTCGGCGTGCCACAGATGGCACGGTCAACCTCGCGCTGGTAGGCCTCAGTGAGGCGTCTCATGGTGGCTAGCTTCTTGCTGCTCTTGATGAGCACGAGGCGGTGGGCCTCCAGCGTCTCGGCGTCGATGTTGCCTGCGATGGGCACAGACAGGTCTCATATTGTCGCCTGCGGCGGGTCGTGGGCGTCCGAGCCGGATGCTCCGCCGTGGCTGATGACGAGCACCTCGGTGATGGTGTTGCCGCCACTGTCGGCTCGAGGGAGAGGGTCGTCGATGACCACCACGTGGGTGGGGAAGGCATCAAGGGATGCCGTGTCGAAATCGACAAGCATCGGGTCGGTGGAGCCGATCGACTCCAAGTCGGAGGCAGGCTTGTTGGTGATGTCAAGCTTGCCAAGGAGGCCGATGAGGTAGCTCTCGGAGCTGGCTGCGCCCGCGCCTGGCAGAGGCTCGTCGGAGAGGCGAATCTTGCCGATGAGATCAGCGAGGCAGCTCGCCGCGCAAGCAACTTCCGCGCCATGCAGCGCGTCGGCGCAAACGCCATCGGGCGTGTCGGGCTGGCTGCGCTCGCCAGGGAGGAACAAGGTTCCCGTCCAGAGTAGGTCTTCGGACGACGGTGCACCTAGCCTCATGGTGGGCGCCAAATGTCGGGTGGTTGGTGCGACATATGCCAAAGGATGGCTAATCATTGTGGGAGCTAGTAAGGCGTCACTGGTGCCTGGAAACGGGATAAGGCAGAGACATGCACGCCGGCGAATCTTACCCAGGTTCGGGGCTCTCCTAGGAGATAACACCCCTAGTCCTGCTCTATGGGGTCTCCGCATGGTCACTAAATCAACAAGTGCTACAAGGTTGCTCCTCGAGCTGTTCGGCTAGAGGAGGAAGAAGGGCAAGGCTAGCTCTACTCCTCGCTCTATGTGGGTGTGTGTAATCTCAGAGGCTGAACCCTTTGCATGGGTGCCTTGGGGGGTTTATATAGGCCTACCCCAGGGGTACAATGGTAATTCGGCTGGGCGTAGGCCCATGCCGTCAGTGTCTATGGTCGCCGGCTTCTCCGCCGGCTGCTGGGCCTGCCGTTTGGTGGGTCCCGTCGGCTGCCGGTCTCTCAGCCGACAGGTTGGGCCCATCGCATGCGGGCCCTGCCGGTTGCTCGTTACCGTAGCCCTGCCTCTGATGACGATGGCTTGGTCGGGGAGAGAGTGGCTACAGTACTGCCGCCTGGTGGGCGTTCATTGTAGCCACACCCCGTCTTATCTGGTTAATGGTGCACAAACATTTGGGGAAGGGGAGGGCCAGCTGTCAGGACCGACCTTCCCCTATGCCGACTGGCCTGGGCGTGCCGCCTTCTGGTATTTTACTAGCAGGTAGGGCCCACTGCCTGCGGGCCGTACCGACAACCCATCGTGGGAGTATGGCAGCTCTGTCATGGGTGATGTCATGGTCAACGTGGCAACAATGCCGCGTCGGGCTAGGGATGGCCGCCCGGTATGCTGCACTATGGCCACGCCCGCTCCGGGATTCGGGGGTGGCAGGCTACACTATAGCCACGCCCCGTCTCGTCGCCGTTATGTGGGTGCAAACTTTAAGGGTGCAAGGGTGGGCCGACTGCTAGGAGTCGGCCACTCTGGTGGCCGCCTGCTAGGAGTCGGCCAACCCTAGGGCCACTCTTTGAGCCTTGCCGCCTTCTTGCAGCCGGCCGCTTGGACCAGTCGGCGATAAGAAGGCGGCCCTTTGTCTTGGATGCTTGATGGGCGAAGCCGGCCCTGATGTTTTGAAACGCTTTGGGGAGCAGATGAGGCTACCCATGGTCATTTACTCCGACAGTTTTTCACTTTGTTTTTGTTTTGTTCTTTCTATTTTACTTTTGTTCATACTTCCAAATATTCTAAATATAAATATTACAAATACAATTTACATAAAACATTTGGAAAATATTAATCATGCATTTGAAAATGTTAAATGTGTACAAAAAATATTTCGATGTATATGGAAAATGTACAATATGTATGAAGAAAATAGACATAAAAATTTTAAGTTTTCAAAATGTTAATTATGTATTTGGAAAATGTTAAATGATTATATAAAATGAATCCAGTGTATACAAGAAAATGTACAATGTGTATGGGAAAATATAGACATAAAAAATATAAGTTTTCAAAAATGTTGATCATGTACTTGGAAAATGTTAAATGTGTATACAAATAATGTTAATCATGTATTTGGGAAATATTAAACATGTATATAGAAAATATACCTGATGTTTACAAAAATGTAGAATGTTTATGGAAAAGATAGGCAGCAAAAATATGTGTTTTAAAAAATGTTAATCATGAATTTCCAAAATTTCAAATTTGTATATAAAAAAGTCCCTGATGTATGGAAAATATGTACAATATGTGTGGAAACAATTAGACATATAAACAATATAATTTTTCAAAAAAAATTATGTATTTGAAAAATGTTAATTATTTATTTCAAAAATGTTCCTGATGCGTACAAAAAAACTACAAATGGAAAAAAAGAAAACCAAAAAAAGGAAAGAAATAATAAGAAAGAAAGGCAGAAAAACATTGAAATCCAAGAAAGAAACAAAGAAAAAAAAGAAAAGAAAAAAAACCAATGAAACCCGTGTAAGAAACAAAGGAAAATGATGCAAGCAAAGAAAAACCAGAAAAATGTGAAAGAAACCAAAAACATGGGTGAAAAACAGGAAAAAAAACACCAAAGAAAACCGTGAAGATACAAAGGAAACCGAAAAGAGAAACAAAAGAACACAAAAAAAAAGGAGAAAACCAGAAGAAAAAAACGAACCAAAACTCGCACAGCGTGCGAGCGAGCGATGAGAATTGGGTCGGCCAGCTTAAACGCGGCTCGAATTTCCTTCATGCGACCGTACGATACAACTCGCTGTAAGCGAGATATAGTCACCGCGCTCCCTGACGCTCGCATGTTGAGAGGGTGACAGGAAACAAGGTCTCGGGTGACTGGCCCGTGTGGACATCTCACCCAGCCAGAATTATAGCTTAGCTCGCTCGGTCTCTGCTACAAACAAGGCCTCGGGTGACTGGCCCGTGTGGTCATCTAGCAGTTGGACGAGTGCCCGAACACTCTGTACCTGCACCACCCCAACCTAAACGGTGGCTACCTCCTCCTACAGGCACTACAAAAATAAATGTTGACGGGGCTGTGGTTCGCTCACGAAGAGGAGAAGCGGTTGCTGCCTTCTGCCGCGACCAGGATGGGCACTATCTAGGCTCCTCGGCGATGGTTTACTATGGCATCACGGACCCCCTTACCCTGGAGACATATGCATGCCGGAAAGCTCTTGCTCTGGCGGATGACCTGGAACAGCAGAAGATTCACGTGGCATCGGACTGCCAAGAGGCGGTAAACGACATCAACAAGGGGACAGGAGGCCCCAATGCTTCGTTGGTGCATGAAATATTGAACCATTGTAATAGTTTCATTACTTGCTCCTTTGTTTTCGAGCGTAGGAACTTCAACTTTGAAGCTCATGATCTCGCCAAATTTGCTTGCAACTTAGATATAGGTAGACATGTTTGGTTGGGCAATCCACATGACCCCGATCTTGTACCTATGACAATTGCTTCTGAATAAATAAAGCAGGCGAGATTTCTCAAAAAAAAACTTGTTGGGACGACCCATTTCGTCTGCCGCTGTTCGTTTGGGTCGACGCGGACAAAAATGGAGGCACAACGAACCGACTCAAATCCAAAATGCATCCGCTCCGCGTCCGCGTCGACGCATTTGCGGCCCAAATTTGCGCCCCAAATGCGTCGGCGCGGACGCGAAACGGACGCCACGCGCGCCTTCTCTATGTCCGCCGCGGCCCCATCTGACAGTCGCCCAACTACCCGCCCCTCTCGCCGGTCAGCTTAATTTATGACCCCGGGCCCACGCGTCAGCGATGGCGGTCATCCTTTTTAAGCCAGCCGTGTGGCGGGGCCGTCCTCATCCACTTCCTGTCCCCATCTAGGCCACGCTCGCTCCCCGTTGCCGGCAAGCAAACCCTAGCCACCCCAGCCACCCCAGCCACACCCTAGCCGCACAAATGGGGCTCTTCTCCGGCAGCAGCAGCAAGTCGAAGGGCAAGGCCCCCGTCGTCCCCTTCCCCGCGGAGTTCACCCCGCCTCCGCCTGCGCCGGCTCGCTGGCAGAGGCAGCGGGTGAACGTGCCCGTGCACCAGGCGGAGTGGCACTGGCGCCAGCGCGTGCCGCTGCCGTACCCCGACGTAACGCTGCCACACGACTGGCATCTGGATCCGGAAAGGATCCCAGTGCCAGCGGCGCCGCGGTCGGCTAGTGCGCATGCGAAGGAGGTGCGGCGCCGGCGGGCGCTCCTGACGCCGGAGCAGCGCCGCGACGAGGCGTACGCCTTCGACTCGCCCAACTGGGCGCGCTGGTTCGCCTTCGAGCACGAGGAGGCGAGGCGGCGCGACGTGCGGGAGGTCGACCGTAGCTAGCCGCCGCCGCCGCCCCTCGTCGTCAGGGAGGAAGACCAGGCGGCCCTTGCGGCCGTCTACCGAGAGAGCGAGGAAGACGAGCGGTGCAGGGCGGAGACGTCAGAAGAAGAAGCTCGCTACGAGGCGGCCATGGCGCACGCCATGGCCCTCTTCGCGGCCGGCAACTGCGTGGTGCCGCCGGTGGCCCAGCCGTCCCCTCCCCGACGTCTCGTCAAGGCCGACTCGGAGCCGCAGCCGCAGCCGGAGCCGGAGCCGGGCTCCATTGCGAGCTTCTCCTGGACGGGAGTGGTGCGCGAGTGGGTGTCCACGCCACCGGTTTGGATGGAGGCGATCCCGGCGCAGGAGGCGACCTACCTCGAGCATTGGCGCCAGCGACGGCTGGCCGAGGAGCGGCGTCAAGCCGAGTACGAGGAGATGCTCGAGCGTGACCTCGAGGAGGAGGCACGCGAGGCTGAGGAGGAGGCGCGCCAGGCCGCGGCTGCACAGGCGGCGGCACAGCCCCCCGCGCCGGCACTACCCCCGTCGGAACAGCTACCTCCGGACTACGTGGCCGCCGCATGGGCCACGGCGTCCCCTGGGCCGGCCCTCCGCCGACGCTCATCGAACTCACCGACCCCGAGGATGACGATGCCGACGCCGCCTAGGGTGCACTGGGCAGCGCGCCGCCTCGTAGTTAGGTTGTTTTTAATTTCTTTTTAATGCTATTGTGGACGCGTAGACTCTCGCCGGCCTTCCTAACCGGCTTTAATGTTTAATTAAGTTATTTTTAATTGAAATATGCATGCACAGTTTTTTTTGTCGGCGCCGTCAAAATGGATCAGGCGTGCGTTAGGCGTATATGCCGACCCAAACGCGGAAGCGGACGTTCATGTCCGCCTGACTGACCCAAACAAACAAAAAGCGGACGAAATCACCGTCCGTTTGGGTCGGCCCGTTGGAGTTGCTCTAAAAAAACGAAATTCTCACCACAATGCACTTATTTCTAACGGAGGTAACTCGGCAGCTTCTAAGTTCTAACGTCTCCCGCATCTTGTATTCTTGTACCACAGTGCAGGCGGCCGATCGATCAGTGAACACGCACCATCGCTGGATCTGGAATTCTGGATGGAATCAAACACGACCGACAGCTGATTCCTTGTCACCTCACCCCATCTCCCCACCCTCTTCTTTTCACCTTTCGGTCTCACTGTTGCCGCTCGTGCCGAAGCAGCATCGACCTCCAGGCGGTCTCTCGCTTCCTTTGTCACCCCTTCCCCTTCCTCTGCCTTGCAAGTAACTCAATCACCCAGCTGATCGACGGACGGGTTGATGCCTAGCAGCGGCGGCTAGTACTTGCCTAGCTAGCCCCGACAAGCGCTTTAGAGTCTTTAGGGTTGAATTAACTTGACGCCTCATGACTGCGAGCCACGACTAACAGACCTATGGCCACCTAGCTTACACATGCAAGCAGTGGTAATCAACAGCGCACTAGCTATACCTAGCAGTCCTGCCAAATTAGCATTGTCACTTACTCCACAAGTGCCATTATACAACGCGTAGACATGTAGCTCTCCGTACGGTAGAAAGCATCTCAATAAGAAGATGATGCCTTTGGGGCTCAGTGAGCCAAGCTAGCTATCTAGCTACAGTTAGTTTGGACCCATCCGAGAGTGATTAAGCCTCAAAACTAGAGCACTAATGTACTTCCGTTGTGGCTTAACGAGCAGAGCAGAGACCTAGCTAGCTAGCTACAGTTAGCTTGGACCCATCTGATGAGTGAGTGATTAAGCCCCACACCTAGAGCAGAGCACTAATTAGCCATGTACGTAGTAGTGTGCGCTACAGTGAGTAAGCCTGAAGATTTGAGGTCTAGCTAGGCACAGGCAGGTTAATTATCTTCCATAGGTCTGTTAAAATTGTGATCATAAGGCAGTCAGTGCAGATTAACTAGTGAAATAACTGGACATGGCAGCTGGGTGGAGTGCACTGTCTGCAGCCTCAGAGTGCTTGGCCAACTGAAAGTAGGTCAAGCTTCACACCTGGCACATCACCAGCAAAATCAACCAAGTGTAGTATTTTCACAGGGTGTGAATGTTAATGTGAAAGTGAAATACTACTATCACATGCCGATCAATTCGGTGAGCAGGGAAAGGGAAAAGGATGTTGTATCGGATGGGTGACCATTCATGCATCAAGTACTCCCTGCAGCCAATCACACGGCACAAAACCCACCACTTGTGCTGGGTTGAGCCGAGCTGAGCTGAGCCATTGTGGAAAAGGGGGAGGAATTGGGGCATGTAGGGGTACCAGAAAAACGGGGCAAGTGACAGGATGCAAAGTACAGATACCAATAAAGCGGGCGGGCTTTCTTTCATCAGACCAAATGATCAGGAGTCCACCAAGGGGGCATGCGCCTTTTCATTTTGGCATGTCAAATATATAGAGTATGTGTCTATGTGTCAGCTTAAGCATGGCATCTTCCTTCTAATCATGGCGCTCACTCCTAGGGCTACTAAAACCTTGGCACTACCTGTTGAATTCTGACTGGTTGGTGGCTTGGTGCCATGCACACCAGCACCAACACCAACACCACAGGGGAGGGGAGGAGGGGAGGCTGGGCCACACCACACACCACTATGAAAAATTGAAAAGAGGGAGGGAGTAGGAGTAGGAGTAGGAGGGTACTTAAGTACAACATGATGATGCCCTAAGGTCTTTGACATGATGCCAAATGGAGACAAGACATTGACTCCATTGCTTCCCTTCTAGACAAGCTAGCTATCCATGGGGACTATGTGTGCTAGTAGCTCAACTGGGACCCCTAAAAGAGGGGGACTGATCAACTCCTCAGCATGAAGCAAAGTTGGTTTCCTTTCTCTAATGGAAATCCATCCATATCCTCTAGCTAGTGCACTATTAGATGTCTTGAGATCCATGACTTGTCTTTACTGTTCTAGCACAATTCAACTCCTCAGGGACTGAGGGAAGAATTTAACATGAAATTCTTGTGTTCTACTATACGTTATTGTCGCAAGCACACCAATTCTCTTAAGTTAACAACAGTGATTATTCCATGCCTTCAGGGCCACAACATATTGACGTGTTTTCTTAATTAATCTTGTCCGAGCGAGGCTCCACTAGAGGATGCATGACAACTCAGATGCTTGCCCGAAATTGGGATATGCTCCAACACCACATAAATATACAAACACACAATCAATTTATACTAGCATATTTGAGTCGTCCAAAACCACACACAAGCTGCCATCTTTCGGCGCATAATAATCAAGTTGAGGAACCCTAGCTAGAAGAAAACAACAAGAGGCCGGCTAGGGCCCACAATCTAATCACGTCCCATTTAGGATAAGGTTTCTTGACATAAAACTACATCAAGGGACTCGAGTGAGATCATGGCAAAAGTGTTTTCAAATCTCCCCTTTTGAGATCTTGTTTGTAGTTGGGACATCTTGGTGATGGTGACTCACATGGGGAGCCTCAGCAGGCCAAAGTTTTTAATCTATTCTTCTAGCTAGCGTTACTTCTTTAGCCTTTACTCCTAGGGGGTGCAAAATAATAATTATTCTAGATGCCTTGTGGTAAGGGTATCAGCATAGGCAGTTTGTTGGGAAATATGATGGTTCATCAGCTAGCTCATTGCTTCTAGCGTGTGGTGTGGTTGGGTGCCCTACTTAACAAAGTATGGTTCAAGGAAACCTTTGGGGAAATGTCCGCTTGGTGGTCATTCAGTTTGTTCTGTCTCCTTCTTTCAAAAGTAGTGGCCACTTTTGAGAAAATATAAACAATGTTCTCTACACTGTAGTGATCAATTATTGACCTCTCTGAACACAGAATTATCAAACTATTGACACTTTAGTTACTATGATGACACAGAATTATCAAACTATGCGGTCATAATCCAACTATTTACACATTAGTTTGCACCAATATAAATTAATTAGTGCTCAACTTTGCAAGTGCCTAAGTATTATTATGAGATTGCTAAAATTGATGGTATGTATGAACACTAATCTAAGAGTAAGCGCCCACATGACCTACCTTAGCCATTTCCACAATTATGTCCAAACAAAAGTAGATGATAGTACAAGACAATGCATAGTCCAAAAAGAATCCAACTCTTTGAGTGTCCTGGTTCACAAAGGAATGTCTTAGTACCAAAGTGGAGTTAA
This sequence comes from Triticum dicoccoides, assembly GCF_002162155.2. Taxonomy (NCBI): domain Eukaryota; kingdom Viridiplantae; phylum Streptophyta; class Magnoliopsida; order Poales; family Poaceae; genus Triticum; species Triticum dicoccoides. The sequence goes on along the minus strand of NC_041385.1, from coordinate 29,996,193 downwards.
TGTATGACAGCCATGTCAAAAGTGACTGCAAAAACTTAATATAAATAGTACCAGGTGGTTCATTTCTGCATCTAGGAAAGTGATCGCAACCTCTTTCCCGTCACGTGCATTGCAAGTTGTCTCGACAAGGAGTGCTAACTCAAGGTGGCAATACATGCCAAACTAATGAAGCCAGTACACATGCTTTCAGAGTGGAAACAATCAATTAGCATAAAACATCTTGGACCGGCCCAAACAACTCACTGGACCACAATTACACGTTCTTAATAAATTCTAAAAAATCCGCAAGCAATAAAAAAATCAAGCCACCGAATATTTGTTAAGCATAAACAAAAAGCTGGCCAATAATTCCAGCATACACTTAAGGAGTAAGCACCCTGCTGAATATGCAGACCGATGTGCAAAGATTCTCATAGTATAATTGGTCGAGAATCATATTCGGTTCCAACTCAAGCATAGCCCCTACATGTGGACTACATGATACTCCTTGGGTGCTTAATTATTCAATGCTGCAAAGATTACAATTGCCTCGGGAAATCGGGACAAGAAAAGGACAAGTACCAGAGTTGATATCAGGATAGACACCTACCGACGCAACTTACATATTCATCTGTTTGTTTATCAGTATTCCTAGCTTTACATCACCTTCCCCATCACATCAACCACTACAAGAATTTGGCAAAACTTGAACCCTAAGAAGTTGCCGATTAGTATCCTATATTCTAGAAGGCAACCAGTTGATGTACTTTTAGTAATTCAAAACAAGCTAATTAAGTGTCAATTAAGTGGACATCCCTTTCAGCTAGCTAGCTTCTTAGCTAGAAATTTCTTCCTAATCCACATGTATTCAAGTACCCTAGTCAGCTTATCACTATTTTCAGTCACCAAACAAACACAAACATAAATGGCTGCCGGGACTAAAGTGTGATTAACTTGCCTGGTCTAAATGAAAAGGATTTGGATATGCGCACTAGAGAGTAGAGAGGGGCCATATATGCGTCACCTGCTTCTTGTCCTTTTACCAAAAGACTCAATACCTACGTGTACTTGGGCCACCAATTAAGTAATCCCACGAGCAACACAAGATCCCAAGATGATGCAACCCTAAATCGTCAGTCTCACAGCATGCAAAATTAATGGCCAAGTTGAGAGATGATGGCATCTCAATTAAGCTGGCAAAGAAATGGCAATTTGATCTGGTCACTAATCAGGACAACCAAATTAACCCAGAGAGATTGAGGGAGGTCAGGTATATGTTGATGTTTTGTCACCTATAGATTTGTCAAGTGGATTGAGCTGGCGCTGGCGCGTAAACTAATATATCCGCATACGATAGTCACGGTTATATTGATTAATTAGGGTTGTACACTAAACTAAGCTAGTTGCCTGTCTGGAGACATCCTATGAAAACCTTTGTACATGCGTCTCCCGTACAATTATAGCAGTCGATGCAGATTAGTTTATGTGTAATGACGCTTCATCACGCTTTGCAAAGTAAAGCTACTCCCCGATGACGTGTAATGGGCATTATACAATTTATCACCATGTTATCAACTAGCTTCAATCAAGTAAAGCTAAGACCCGTGGTTAATTTATAAAGAGACTAATTCACCTTGACCGATCCAATCTCTACATGATGTGAATTTGATAAATCAATAACTACACATGACATATATGTACACGCGACAAGTGTTTAGTATGCAAATTTTACTGCAGCCGCTTACCTGCGGACCCCGAGGAGGGAGTACAAAAACCGTAGTCCCCCACCGGTTTATGCGCATGTAACCGCCGATAATATAACCATATACGCACGGAACAACACCGACAATCGTGTCTTATAATACGGTCTCAGGGGCGGGAGAAAAGGGGGAGAGGAGAAGGAAAAGCGGGGGCCGGTGCGACCGCGCATGACAGCTGGTGGGCGCGAAAGGCGGGTAACCCCGCGCTTAATATAAGCGATACGAATCTTAGGATGATCTATCATCATCCACCTCCTCCTCCTCCTCCTTGCTGCCACTGTGCACATGTTGACTAATTAATCCTAGTTTAGGTCCTAGGGACGCCTACCAATTAACAAGAGATAGCAAATTAGCCATTAGTACAACTAGTTAGTACTACTGATCGCATGCAGTAAACAAAACCCTAGCGTAAAGCACAACCTGATCCCATTGGCCGCCATGCGTGCCTTTTGTACGTGGCCAGGTCGTGGCTGCTGTCGTCGGGGCGGCCAATGGGAGGCCGCGGACCGCGGGACATGTGTCGAGCCGCCAGTGGCCGGAGCCACCGAATGGGAGCCCGAAACGTGGTCCGCCTACGTGGCCCATTCGGACCGGGCCCGAGGGAATCTCTATGCAATGGGGTTCGCCAGACATTACCATAAAAAGAAATCTCCGACTTGCTGTTCTCAGCCACTGTATTTGTGTTTGTGTTTGATTACCGCACCAGCAGCACAAGTACCCAGTGTCCTTTGAGTCCTCGCTAAGTTGCCATAAGTAGAAAAATTAGCCAGCGCATATGCGTGCGTGGACTCCTGTTGCCTCGGCCACATGCACGCACAGTGGCACATCAGATCAGCACTACACGTAATAACGCAAGGATCAAGAAATGAGAGGGAAATTTGGGCGTGCATGGAGGAGCATGCATGCCTAATTGCCCATGCATGGTTAATTTGTGAGTGTACAGTGGGGTGGCGTGGGGTTGACACGTAGGGTACGGCGAACAGTGGCGGGGTCAGTGGATATCGCACGGCCGGTTTGGCCTGGAGCGAAGTACTAGACACAGAGGGCGGCACGGTGCGCCACACGCAGGCGCCTTTTGCATGCACTCGGAACAAGGTTTGTTCCATCACACCCATGCACGCACGCACGCACGCACGCTGGCTTTGGTGGTGCACTCTTCAACGCCTTGCGTGCGGTGCCGCGTCCAATCAACCCATGCGCCCACGCCCACACCCACACGTACTCGCTCGCTCGCTCGTGATGCATATGCATGCGCATCTGTAAAATATGGAGGTAAATTAAATCCTGCATGTGTACATGTGTGTGTGCTTGCTAGTGTAGCTAGTAGTAGAGGATGGCCTATATGGGTAAACTGTCTACTGCAACCAAAAGTGGCCTTCTCTTGGGTTAATTCTAGACTAGAGGAAGTAAGATTGTTACTAGTGCTAATTGGTCGGCACTGGTAGTAGTGCCATGCATGTTGAAACAGGAGATTGTCAATTAGGGCAACCGGATGTAATTAAAAGGGGGCAAACAAAGTTTATTAGGTGGCATGATGGAAATGGAACGAGAGGGGAACTGACTCATGGTGCACTCACCTATCACCAAGTGCCTGCCGCCTTGATTATAAATGGATGTGCATATGCATGCCCGTTTAGAATACACTTGCGTAATTGTCATGCATGTGAACATCCTTGAATTTTTGTTTGTTTGTTTGAACTCTCCTTGACAAATCAAACACATGTCCTCGTCGATGGACGTACCAATTGCGATCAACACATCGGCAGGAAAATGGGTGATATTGATCAACACTGCAAATGGCAGAGACAGATGGATGGATGAATGGATTTGACCAGGAATTTACAAGGCGTCATCGATCGATCTCGGATCATATCAAGAACGTAGGGGAGTTGGTTCGGTTACAAGGCGGTCGGCCGGCTAGCTTAACACTCCAAAGCTAGCCCGGAAGCTAAAAATTACTTATACTTTACTTACTACCGCTAGCTAATTTAATTACCTAGTATAGTAGTGCTACCGAGGATTATCGAACGATCGAGCTTTAGTTCGGAGTTCGGACGCATGCAGGTACTAGTAGTAGTGGGCGGGTAATTCATCCCTTCCTTTTTACCGGAGCCACAGTACAGTGCGCGGCTCGAGTCGTCACAAGCTGAGCTGCAGGTCCAGCCCCAGCGCGTCCTCGGGCGCGGCGGCCATGGGCTCCGGCGCCATCACCATGCCGGGGTATCTCGGGAAGCTGGCGGCGTGGAGCCTCCGGCCGTGGTGGTCCACCACGTCGGCCTGCACGACGTAGGGCGCCGCGGCGGCCTGGGCGGCGGCGGAGGCCGTCGGCGCGTAGGAGAACACGGCCGGTGAGGCGGAGGCCGGGGTGGAGCGGCCAGAGGGGAAGACGCAGCCGTGGGAGACGTGGAACTGCTGGCCCTGGGCGCCGCCGGCCACCGCGGCTGCGCGCGGGGAGAAGTAGACCCAGCTGGTGGGCCCCGCCCCGCCGTCGCCGGCGCCGCCGAGGAGGTGCGGCGGCTGCGCGAAGGCGGACACCATGGGGTTCATGCCGCCGGCGCCACGAGGGTAGAGCGCGCCTCCCCCGGCCGCGCGTCCCGCGGCGGCCGCGGCCGCCTGCAGCTGCGCGCGCTTGAGCTGCTGCCGCTCCTTCTTGTGCGCGTTCTGGTGGCCGCCAAGCGCCTGCGAGTTGGCGAACTCGCGGCAGCAGTACTGGCACTCGTACCGCCTCCCTTCGCCACCCCCGCCGCCCGCCGCAGCCGCCGCCGTGGCCGTGGTCGTGGTGGTAGACGAGGAGGAGGAGTCGGAGCCGCCCTTCTCCGGCTCGGCCGCCTCGTGCTCGGGCGTGTCCATGGTGGTGTGGTTCTCCTCCTCCGCCGAGGAGAAGTGGAAGCCGAAGAGCTTCAGCCTGGGGCTTGTCATGCTCGCTCGTACTACCGGAGGAGAGAATTGAGCAGAGAGGAGGAGACGGACGGAGAAGAGAGAAGAGAAGAGATGGAGATCGATGCTGTCCGTCAAAGCCGGATGTGCATGGGCTGTGGTTGTGTCAGGTGGGCAGGGGCAGTATATATAACACCTGGAGCCGGAGGCACGCACAGTAGTCCTCCCAGTGGATATAGGTGAAAGAACTCTGCATGTATGATTTGAATACATACACCCACACGCATCTACAGGGGCTCTCCTCCTCCCTCCTCTCCTAACATTATTTTATATCCCCCGTGCACTTTAGAGAGAGAAGGACTGTGCAGATGCAAAGCAGTACTACTACTACCACTGCTAGAAGAGATAGAGAGAGAAG
>NC_041385.1:29975902-29990866 GCF_002162155.2 Triticum dicoccoides | reverse complement strand
AGATTGCGCTTCGGCCGCCGGCCGGGCTCCATATCTTGCACTTGCACTATTTTATGCACGTACTACGCGCCTGGACTGGACTGGACAGGGCGACTCATGCTTGGTTTATTACCATCGTCGACACACACACACACACACACACACACATACGCATGATAGGACTCCGGCCGAGATATATTATGCGCGTAGCTAGCCGATCAAAACATTATTATTCAGCTAGCTAGCTAGCTATAGCTAGATGATCAGAGTACTATATACACTACCTAGCTATACCTATATCTGGCTAAGATAAGATATTGTTTAATCATACTAATGTGTCACTAGCCATAGCCAGAACTAAGTGGCCACTAATACGTACTAGGGGCGCCATTCTAGACTATAGTGGTCATCGACCAGTCTCATGGAGCAGGAAGGAAGGAAGGAAGGAAGGATGCTCAATCGTCTACTAGTTTAATTTACATTTACGTAATGCAATAGTTTACACTTGCAACGCCCCGGTGTTGTGTGGAGGCGAGGCAACACAATACAATAAGTGGATGGTTCCTTGTTGCTATATGCATGCATGGAAACAACTAAAAATATCTTGTAGTGTATTATGGCCCCCTCATCGATGTGTAATGTAGGAAGAGATAACAGAGGGACCATGTGCAGGGGCTAACGTAAGTGGGTGCCACACTTAATTAGCCAGCATGGCCGTGATTAAGTTATTGTGTCTGCCTGTGTGTGTGTGGAGTGGAGTACAAACTAAAGTTGGGAAGCTCGTGCATGTGGGATCGAGCTGGACCAGTCAGTGCACTACATGCAGAGCTAGCTAGCCAGGAAATTCTCCTCCCTTTGGAGTGTATAATGTATCCAAAAGAGTGTGTTTTGGAATGTATGTATACGTACGTAGGCGCCTAGGTATGTGCCCGTTTTTGTTCCCTTGTGTGGCCAGCTTTCCTGTCATGATGGTGGATGACCTCGGCAAAGAATCCTCGCTTTTGATGAGTCCCATCCCATCCATCGCCCTGGACCATTATTATGTCTTTGCCACACACACACAAAATATATATATATAATTGTATACTAGAACATGCTTCTGGTACATGCAAATAGTATATCGCTAGATATGTTGCAACAAATAAATCGGTATGTGTGTGTATATATATTCTCGGTCGTGTACGGAAAAGGCAGCAAGGATAGACTATAGAATGGTCCTCGAGCGCATAACCGATCGATCTACAACAGTTCATGCATGGGAGCTAAGATACTTTTACTCGGACGGAAAAAGGCGCTGTTTTTCAAGGGGATCCAAGAAGATAATGTTAGTAAACAATCTACAATCGTAATAGTGTTGCTACCACCCCTCCGTAGTGGAAGTAATAATCATCCCAAAAATGCACTAGTAATAACTATTTATAGAACTGCAAAACACATATAGTAATACAAAAGCATGCATAGAATGTTTTCATTCGTAAAAGCAATCATGAGCCAAAAGAAAACACAGCAGAGCATGCATGGGCGATGATGTAATCAGGCTGGGCTTGTTTCACCTTACATGGCCTTGAAAAGGATCAGCTATCGACCATTTACCCATGCACCGTTGGTGTCAGGGTTGGATAAACCTGGAAATAGCATATCTAACATTTTGGTTAACTGGAAATGCCCTCCGGATTTCCTTGCAACAAACAAGGAACACATCACTCCCCATCACATCAAAATGTCGCAGAAAAGGTTAAGAGTAATAATTGAGCTAATTATGTTTAAGATCGTTTGAAATATATCTGTCCTGTCCGCTGAAGTTTAAGCCCCATGCATGGTCCACACACAAACCCAAAGGCAGAAGAATGTCTTTGCCCAGAGAAAAACACACTGACGTTAAGCAAACGAAAAACATGTCTTACCAAACCTTGCTAATCAGCCAGCTTTTTGCCCAACGTTTTCACATCATTTTAAGTGATGAAACATCGGTATTCTGCTACAATTATTGTAAGTCTACTCAAGTGAAAAAGGGTTCCACTTGTTGCACTGCTAACATAACTGGGATTAATCAGCAAAGGAGATGGGATCAGTGAATGACAGATAAATGGACATCAGCTATTTGAAACCAATTATCATGTACTATCATGCTTGACTTGGGACCAAAAGGGGCAAGGCACCATGATGCAGGCATATTCAGTCCAAAAAGATCAGGTATGCTATGCCTTTAGAAATCTTTACTGTAATAACCACGAACTAGTGCGCGAAGATCGCCCACCCTTCTCTTCCGCGCGTTTTCACAGCGCTAAACTAGTTGCGCACTAGCATATATCGAGCCCCGCACCTCCTGCGTCGTCTACATGAGTTCAAATCAGCAGAGCTTTTCAGTTGGACTTTCTCTTCAACCAGGTTGGAAAGAAATCTCTCCAAATCCTGCTAACCCCAGAGAAAGCTAGGAATTCTGCATCTTTTCTCCAACATAATCTCGCCTCCACCATCCGCGAAAGCTTCTTTCACCCGAAATTCCCTTCTTATCTCCCCTTCTTTCCAAAGTCTTTCTCCAACTTCTAAACAAAGGCCCACCCTGTCCCCTAAACTTGGCTCCCCTCTTTCTATCCCTTTCAACTAAAACATGAGCTCGGAGGTCGCAGCTGCTGCTATAAAGAAGTTGATACCATCTGCAATATATAATCAGTAGTTGTTGCTTAGGGAGAAGTCGCGGTTACATAGCTGTCACCGAAGATGTGGCTTTATTCTGGTCTAATGTTTTTACTTTGCAGTTTTAACCATGCATGCTTAGGTCATGGAGCTTCAGCTTACTTTAATGGTTTCAGGTTAGCCAAGTTGAGCAAATACTTGATTGCATTCATGACCATAAAGTATGTACTAGCTTGTACTTTTTTATTCTCTAAGCATGCCTCCATCTATAACAAATCAAGAGTCAAAGAACCATATAATACATCTTTTGGATCCGTTAGACTGACAGCCCGGTTTTATGCAACAAAGCCACCTTTTGTTTGACATTGACATCTGTAGCCCAAACTCGTATTCTGTACAGAAGCGAAATAAAAATACATTATCAAGATGATCCTAGAGTTTGTATACTTCCCAGTTACACCTAGATTCTAGCAGAGACTAGCAGATGTTAGATAAGAAACCTCACATGCATGGAATCTTCTCTTGCTACCCTGTTGATCTATTTTGTAAACGGTGCTACGTATCTAGACAAACGTTAACAGACAACAGGTTCATAAATATATAATCCCTCCAGTAGCCAATTATTAGTTATCGGCATACAATGTGCTCAAGACTGTTTACCAACAAAATAAAATTAAAGTGAACTTCCCTTGAATTATTGCACATGACGTTACAAATGTGATTGCAGTTTCTCAACAGACGATGAATTAGCATCTTATTTTAATATTACATCAATGAACCGAATCTACCACTAAACAGTTCTTGTTTACTGCAAAATAAATGTCGTCAGTTGCGCTACAGTCCAAAGAATGTCTACTACGATGCCAAATTGAAGTTTCAATTCAACCAATGCGATCCTGATTTGACATCTCCAACTGTAGCTAGATTTTTTCAAGTCTACAAGTTAGAGCACTGCAAATGCAGGAAACATCTACATCTCCTAAAAAAGTAAGATCACACAATATGATGCACATTTCAGAACAGCAATCATGCGAGACAGGAAAGTTGTGCGCCAATATGACCACCATGCATGACATAATTGAGATAGATCCTACTCTTGTATAGGCCAGATCTGTACTATCCAGAACACTGAACTTGTTATCAGTCATATCTACAACAGTCATGTATGTTCTCCAAATAGGAAACCTACTGCGGTATTTTTTTTTGTCAGAATTTTGAGCCTTTTTTCTACAATCCATTGTAGTATATATAGATCTACACTACAATCAATCGACCAATTTTTCAAATAAAAACAAATGTTGGATAAAAAGTAATAATCCATTCTATACTGCATAAGGGCATCTCCAGCCGCGCCCCCAGGAAGGCCTCCCCAGGCGATTTTTTCGCGCCGGCGTCGAAAAAATGGCCCAGTCGCGCCCCCAGGAGCCTGATTTTCGCCGGCTTGGGCCGAAAACAGCGCCGGCAGACCCAGCCCGAACCCGGCGCGCTGGGGGGCGCCCGGGGGCGCCGGGGCGAGCTGTTTTGGCGCGAAAAAGACGCGGGCCAGCCGCGTCAGTGACTCGGCGCCTCGTCTTCCCCCAACGGCCTCGGTTCCCGCGGGGAATCAATGGCAAGGCTGCCGCCGGTCAGCCTTGCCATTGATTCCTCACGGGCGGCGCTTCACGGGGCGGCGCGCCGACGCCTCTCCTCCCTCGCACGCGTACACACGGGCGCAGCCCGGCTATAAAAGCCGACGCCCTGCACTCGCCTGTGCCCACACCAGCCCCGCCCCCGCCGCCGTCCAGCCCCTCCCTCTCCCTGCCTCTCCCGAGCGCCGCCGCTCAGCCCCGCCCAGCCCCGTCGTCGCCATGGCAGAACGCTTCCCCGGAGACGAGGCGGCGGCCAACGGCTTCGGCCGCCGTTCGCTCCGCGAACAGGAGTCCTGGCTCCTGTTCCAGGCGAACATCCCGGCGCCGCCGGACATGCGCGCCGGGCCGACGGGGTGGAGACTCAGCGCCGGGGGAGTGCCCATTCCCCCGTTGCCCGACGTCATGGCGAAGCCGAAGTACTTCGCCGAGGAGGTCGAGATCGTGCGCGCGTCCCTCACTGACGCCCAACTCTCCCTCCCCCAGTACGCCGCCGACAACCACGCGGCCTGGGCGGCGTATTTCGAGCGCCGCCAGCAGCAGCGATTGGCGTCCATCAACGGCGCGCCGGTGGTCGGCGGCCGGCAGAACAGCGAGGGGCGCCACCTCTAATGGGGCGTCCCCGGCCGCACACTCGAGGGCGTGCTCACGTACCTCGAGGGCGGCAACGACCCGCCATTGGCGTACCCCCCGGCGCAGCACCGACGCGTCGGGCCATGGGCGCCAAGGAGGTTCGGGTCCTCCTCCTCCTCTTCCTCCTCCCGATCCTCATCGCACTCCTCCGGCACTCCGGCCCTGCTCGGCGTCAAGGCCGAGCCCGCGGCGGAGTCACCGCTCGGCCGGCGCGCTCGCAGCGCCGGCATCGTCATCAACAAGGGCGGCCGGCGCGCCTCCTCCTCGTCGGCTCCTCCGCGCTTCGTCAAGCCCAAGACGGAGCCGGGGCTGGCACCGGTGAAGACGGAGCCGGGGCTGGCGCCGGTGAAGGCGGAGTTCGACGACGATGACGCGGCCCTAGAATGGGCGCGCCAGGACTCCATTGCGATGGAGAAGGCGCGCCGGGAGAAGGTGAAGGAGCGCCAGCGCGCCGCCCTGCGCCGCTTCGAGGAGCGCCGACGCGGCCGCGATGAAGACGGGGTCGTCGTCCTACGCGACAGCGACGACGACGACGACGCGCCGCCGCCAGCCCGCCATGGTGATGCCGGGTCCAGCAGGGGCGCCCGCGTCAAGGAGGAGAAGGCCGACGACGACGATGGCGGCGACGACTTCAGCCCTTTTCTTTTTTAGATTAGGTTAATGTGAAAATGCGCGAATTTCGCCGAAATTTGCCATGTTTAGCCGAAATTTAACTTCTTTCTATCATAACTTCGCCGAACGGCCGTTCTTTTTTTTTATACGCGCCTGGGGGCCGACGGCTGGGGACCGAATTGCCCCCAGGGCCATTTTTTGCGCCGGCTCACCCCCAGGCGGCGCTTTTAGACGCCCCCTAGGGGGCCAACGGCTGGAGATGCCCTAAGGCTTGAACAGAAAGAGAAGAGTAGAAGTTATTGGTTGGTTAGGACTGATTCCAGCCCATACCACGTGCTAGCGGTGAACCTAGCAAAATCCAGAAAATGTAGAGCAAGTTGCCAAGTTCTATAAAGAAACTTTGGCTTCTATAACTTCAAAAGTCCTCATCTACTTGTCCTTTCCTTCCATGCTCCGGGCTACCTTATAGGATGACCAATACTAGGACCCCATAAGACACCAACTTCTTTTGAAAAAAATAATATGTTTTGATTCCAGGAGGAATTGACTGAAAGAAGCTTGGGCGGTTGGAGGGCAAGGGATCCTAAATATTTTCCTCAGACTGCAATTTGCAGCAACGCACATGGTCTTTTATTATAATACACAAGTTCAGCAGCACTAATATCATTAATTTATGCCACCAAGAATCTAACATGTACTTACTCAATAAAACCTGCAAACACAGATGCAGGTAAACGAACCAATTTTACCTGCAATTTACTATCTCCTTGAATGGTATAATTCTCCTTGTTGATGATAACTATATTGGATCTAACATGTAGGGAATCAAATGTGAGTTGAATATGTTTTCCTTCATATCTTTCACTTCCTACTTACTAGTTTATGGCGAACAAACAAAATTAGGGTCAGTGAATCATCCCGTTGTTCCCCTGATTAAAGAGTGGGGGCTATCCATCATTAGCATTTGCTTGCTGCAGTGGTCTCCACCTTGCACTACGGAGCACCTCATCTAGATATTATTTAACCCTCACAGTCAGGGAAACACGGCTAAGGTAGCCTTATTTGCTGTCATACTGTTGTCATATTTCACTCTCTATTCTAGAGTTCATGCCCTGGAATGAGGTCTTTGAAAGGTTATGCATATCTATGATTCATAAACAAAAATAATCAAGTTGACATCCAACCGTATATCAAAGTAGTAAATGGTATTGATCCCAAAAATGTTCTACAATGCTACTGCAGTAAGGCTCAAGAACAAGTCGCATATTACCTTGAGGTTTTATGAAAGGTAGATAGCACATCATTAACTTGTGTGGATCTCACAAGGCTCATTAGTGTGCACCTTATTCTCAGAAGTACCTAACAGATGTGGACCATTTATTCACAGCAGATGAAACCAAAACACTGCTCAGTAACCTTGATGGGGTGCTGATAAGATAGAAATGTATGTCACTTGCAACTTGCAACTTGATTACAAGCTACATGTGACTAGTCCCAAGTTTGTCTTGAGTCTGTTGTGTTACCTAAACAAAGGCTCCTCGTCACATCCCCAACTTATTTGTTAGTTGATTGCAAGCACAAAGTTGGCAACATTTAAGATCGCCCGAATCCTAGCAGGGACCCGCCTAACTTATGCTCTCGAGAGAAAATCCTTCTTTGTGGCTCATGATGACAAGTTTAGCACATAGTTTAATCCCAGGGATGACCTCACCCATTTTACTCCAAAGCAATATATACATAACACTCAACTTAGCAACCATATCTCCTTATTTTTCTTCGCAAGTGCTTTTTGGGCCACCACAGGAGATTAAAAATGGCTTGGCTTAATAATTGAGGTTGATGTCTTCCTACTGAATAAGTTTGAAAGCTAGTTAACAAACCCAAGCAATGTGAGCAAGGACTCTAAACTATGTTCTAGTGTTCCAAGTGACATTACCTACTCCATAAAATAAGCACTTGAGATTGGGTGGATTTCACTTAAAGTCATGTGAAGTGATTCTCCTATACTTAATCATGCAATGAGGGAGTAAACAAACACCTAGACCAAAATCTAATAGTCTAGAATGTCTAAAGCTTAACAAAACACTAAAATTAAACGTCACCACCAGAAACAATATAAAACATAGAGATCCAGTGTAGCCCGCAAATTAAGCCAATACGGCTACGATTATGACACTTGGTAAATATAATACAGCTCAGCAAGCGAATGATCAACAGATGGATGCACATGGATTAGATGTATGATTACTCCAAGCCCTACTTGTGTGATGGCTTTAAGAAAGAGATTAGCAAGTAGTTTAGGTAACGTGATGGTGGAGGGAAGAGCTTTAGATAATATAATCTTTGAAACTTTGGAATCCACTTGGTGATTAAAAAACAATTAGTCATAAGGAATTTTTCTGGCAAATATTAGTGGAAATGAGGTTACTAGACTAACGTTTTTTGGTCTTGAAACCATGGTCAAAACTAAGCCTTTGACAAATATCGTATCTTGTGTGATGTACTAGGCAAGTCACATGGTTGTTACTGGTACCATCACACCACAAGTTATCTCTGGCTTTCTGGAATATTGGTAGCTCCGCACTGAAACTAGTTCCTTCCCCTCCCACTTAGAAAAGGTTAGAACCAACTACAATTTCATTCAGAATAAATTACTTTCCATTCTGCTATTGCTTTAGCAAGTAATGACAACATTTAGGTCATCATATGAAAAGGTTATCATATGAAAATGTTGATATTGGTAGAAGTTCTTAGTTTCTATTCTGCTATTTCCGCTAGGCACTTCGTTAATCAGAAGTTCTTAGTATTGCTACAAAAAGGTTGATATTGATAGAAGGCAATTGCTACCAGTTATTGCTGAAAACTGGTCTTTTCACATTCTTATAATTACCAAAAACTATTAGTCACCTTGTTACATTACATCATGTTCTACATTAAAGGACAACTAATAAACTATGAGAACCCAGCATCGGTGCACATGTCATTTCTCCAGCTATGCAAGCCTCTGGAGTGTTATGCTGTGAAACTCAAAAAGAATTAATGTGTCAGGTTGCCAATTGAACATTACCACCAAGCTCAGCGCAATTAATACCAGGTTTCTAAGGCTACAACTTCACTAACTCTGTTGCCAAACCATGCATTTGATCTTTTAAGGTTCACTAATAAAATTTGATAACATAAAGAGACGTATGTAGTTGTTCCACGAGGAAATGAAATAAAAATGCAACAGGAAACATGTATATAAATGTTTTATCAGGGTCAAAGTAACATTACCAGAAAAGGCACACTTCCACAAAAATTAACGTATACATGTTCTTGGCTGCACATCATAGCCAATTCAAGTTTTACAAACAGCCCGTTAAAAATGGAAGCAAAGCAGCATCAACTACAAATTGTAAAGACTTATATAAAAAATACAAAGAGAATATGGAAACATGCTAGTATTCAATCAAAAACATAGTTTTATGGAATATGTGTGCTGCATTATAATTATTGGCTGTTAAGTGATAACTCAAATTATTCATGACATGTGGTAGTAAAATTGTATGGTCCCAGATCAGGAGCTAATCAACTCGTGTACATTTTGCACATGAGATTGGAATGCGCATAAGGATAAGATGGCAGTAAAGAAGAATATGAGTACAATAAACCAGCCATGAATTGAAAAGATGATTCAACTATTATCGCCACCTTCCTGTAACCCTATCTCATAGCAGGAAGGTCTAGCAGGTCTTGCCTTCTTAAATTAGCGCATAGCAGACTGTTCTAGATCTAGTTTTGAACTTCACCTAGAGAATATTATGCTAGATGGTTGCAAATCACATTTAATCATAAGCTGACCTGTGCAAGTTAATCACCAAATTTCTATATTAAACTTGAAAATACAATACAAATTAGAGCTACAGTATCTTTACTCTGCGTCTTATAGATAGTAGTTAGCTTAACTGACGCAAGAAGGTGCAAGCTTTTACAATAGCATAAGAAACTTCTGCAATCTATCTGTTGCCGACAAGTTTGGACTGACATATCAGCATAAGAAAATAAAAAACTGGATTTTGCTTTCAAGTCCTTGTCAAATAAGCGCTGAGGATCTCCTACAATAATCTTTTAAAGGGTGAGATAACGTGGGGGCATAGACATCTCTAACCATAACATGACACACTACTAAACAACTTTACTACATCAAGTTGATGAAAACGAGTTGTACGGTCAAAGATAATAAATTATCTATATCACCACTTTGCAGGCAGATGATCTACCCCAACAAGGACAACTAAGTATTTATTTGCATGAACAAAATCACAGAATTAGGAAAGGAGGAATGAAATGGTCTGCATTCCTCTTTTACATCAGACTAATGTGTCATTAACCTACAGAAGTACAAAATCTTTTTACATGACCTTCATCAAATGGACCTATTTTATTTCCAATTTGAGTAAACCATGAGTTATATTTAGGAAGATGTGCAGAAGAACTCTACCTTATCTACACCCTGCTAAGTTTTTTATATCCTCAAAACTACAGGACACCCAACTTAGTGCACCTAAGGTTATGCAAATTATCACATCAAATGCTTGCAAAAACATTTTCATGTGCATTCATGTATCTTCCAAAAGTAGACAGATCCAAGCATCTAAAGAATCATCAAGCCCTGTTGAACTTGTACTTCTGCACCAGATTAAATCTCTCAATACTTCCACTAAAACCCTTCAGCACAAGGGTCCTCACAGCATCCACCCCTTGCTCCAACGCGGTGTCAATCTATATAAAAATAAGATAACAGGTTTTAGATCAATAATCATGTAGTAACAACCATATCTGAGAGTTCCTCCCAGAAAAGGGCAGACCAGTAGAAAACGAGAACCAACATTGCAAAACTTTCGCAAGTAAGCTTGAGAACAGTTAGCAGTACATATAAATTGAGATCGTCCCTTTGTGTAACCAACTAAAGGATACAACCTAGTTCGAGTAGTACCAACAAACGTGAAGTATGGCCAGCACAGAATCATATCATCATTCTTTGTTTGTACTTACAAACGTTCGCCATGACCTCAACACATATTTATACTCATCAGTTATAATAACCCAATGAAATCGTGGGAGATATTTTTTTCAATTGAAATGTTATTAATGATTGGAAATAAACTCTTAAGGAGTAGAATGCAATTGATGGTATGGCATTGCCTTTTTTTGTCCACTAGAGAGAGAAAAAAATGGATGAACATACTGGAAGAGGACAAAAGATCACAAGAAAGGGATTTCACACTACGTGATATCTACGACGAAATTTCAAACATGGTGAAATCAATACCTGAATTCGTTCCTCTGAACTAAACTTCTGCAGAAGAAAAGCTCGTGTATCCATTTTACCAGGTGGGCTACCAATGCCTGTATTCAACAGTCAACAACTCAAGGTTGGCATGACCCGGATTTTCAGAGAAGACACTGAAGTGCTAGCTGGTGAACATAATAATATATACCTATAGATAAACGAGGAAACTCCCGACAGCCATCCAAATGCTCAATAACATTCTGTAGGCTGATTTTCAATGAAGATGGTCATTGAGAGTGTAAGCAATAGATTGTGAAATGTAAGTAACATATCTTACCTATTAAAATCGCAGAAACAGCACTTCAAATGCATAATATTTATAAGCAAACTGATGCTAGTATAACATAAAACCTACAGCAAAAGGAACTAATATTTTCCATCACAATATTAAGTTAGAAGAGGCACCCATTATTCGAGTATTCCAAACTCAATACTGCAAAATTTTGACAGATCAAAATTTTATTATGTAAGTCCATGTAATTTACTCAATCCTGGCCTCCTGAGCAAATCCATATTTGTTGTTCATGAGTTCTTCAGACAAAAATCTCAACAGGAGCTATATGAACTTAACTTCCAGTATGATTTCTAGAGAAGAAAATCTTACTGTTACATCTGAAAAATAAACCAGGCCCATTTTTGTTACATTTACTCTAAATGAATTCCGTTCTGGTTCGCCTTTTGAACTCCAGAATG
The DNA here is from genome assembly GCF_002162155.2 of Triticum dicoccoides. Classification (NCBI taxonomy): domain Eukaryota; kingdom Viridiplantae; phylum Streptophyta; class Magnoliopsida; order Poales; family Poaceae; genus Triticum; species Triticum dicoccoides. The sequence goes on along the minus strand of NC_041385.1, from coordinate 29,979,355 downwards.
AGAAAATGAAGTGACTGAACTAAATCTAATGCATTATGTATGTAAAAGTAACATCAACACGTTCCATGTGACTGCAAGTACTAAACATACTAATTGTTCAAATTATTTGGAACTTCATATATTACCCATTATGGCGGCCATGGCCACCTTTCCGTTGAAGCCGCAATACACCATTGGGCAGACTCATGTCATCATAAATCTGAAAAAAATAGAACCCATGGGTTTCAGTTGCAAGCACATGATACCGAGTTGCTGCGGTAAGCTACTAAAGAACAATGATAGTATGTACCACAAGAATGTGCCGCAGCGGTACTTGGTAATAGGCAGCAAGCGGTCCAATCTTCACATGATAGAGGAATGTTTTTTGTTAGTACATGACAAATTAAGAAGACCGGGAAAAATATTGCATCAGAATAGAGACAGCGGGTATTCAACAAGGCCTATCACCAACTTATAGAAATTAGTTCATTTTGATAAGACATGGTCCATGATATGCTAACAGAAATGAGACTGATATGTATAGGCATAGTTGTGAAACACTCTAAGATTAGCAACATAACTGATAGTACTTCTCTGCAGCCAACTTAGGTAACTTTTGCTTCGTACAAGAAAGGCATCAGCATTCATATTGATAGATAGGCTTTGGGGATGTATTTTGCCAAACAAACATTGAAATGATATTCTTGAAGTGAGTATATCACAAATCTATTACACCAACTTTTCTCATAAATGATATAGTTCCCAGGAAATGTTTACTTCAAGAAGAACAAGAATAAAGACTCACTGCTTCACCACAGTAATTCATGTATGATTGTGGCTTTGTCAGCAGCACTGGTACCTCCCCAATTAAACCTGTACCAAAATACAACACCAAATATAAGTAACTGGTAAAAGGTTGACTTAGATGTGGGGGTGGGTGTTCTCCACAGATCACTTGCTTCAGCCACCATATTTTATCTAAAATATAAGTCATGCGTCTGCCTTCCTGGTGCTAGCATACTAAGAAGGTTACAATTACAGCACCAAATATCGCCGTCGAGCTAAACACCACACAGCATGCATCTTAACTAAAACTCAGCTAAAAAAAGGTGTCCAGTTTGCAGCGGTTCACAGAGCAAGCAGTAACTGCGAAACACGATACTGAAAACTGCAGCACATATGTACACCCTGCGAGCGAGTAGAGAGTGAGCGGGGTACCTACTCCGAGCAGGGACTTGGACTGGATGGTGTTCATCACGATCCCTTCGTCCCGCGCGATGCGATCCACCATCTCGAACCCCACCTAATCACACGCAGACGCACGCAGATACACACGCAGGCGAAGTGAGGGGGAGGCAGGTCATCTCGAATCGGAGGGGGGAGGGACAGGAGCACGGGCGAAGGGATATACGCACGTTGTGGCGAGTGCCTTGGTACTTGCTGCCGGGGTTGCCGAGGCCGGCGATGAGCCAGGGCGTGTACTCCACCGGCTTCTCGGCGGGGTCGGGGACGGAGGCGACGACGGCGATGCGGGTGCGCCGGAACGGGGTTCTGAGGGCTCGGCGGCTGCGGGGGCCTGGGGGTGAGGAGAAGAAGAGGGGCGAGGCGAGGTGGGCGGCGGCGGTGGCGGTGGGGGTGGCCATGGCGAGCGACATGGCGGGGGAGAGGAGTGGCAACCGAAGGCGATAGGGCGAGGGCAAGGGGGCAATGAAAATATCTTTTTTTTTCTAGATAAAGAAAATATCTCGAGGTGGACAATAGGTTAGGCGGGCCTGAAGCGTACGTGGATTTGGGCCCGATCAGCTGATTAGGAACCCAACTAAAGTGAAATTCCAAACTAACGACGGATGTCACCGGAAGAAAGAAGCATTATTAAGGAGATTAGTCTTACATCTTAACAGTTCTCTCGTTATTCCTTTATCTTTGAAGGAGGAGAAACTAATCTTAAGGCGCATAGCCTCGCTAAACATACTCTAGGCCTTTTTTTAGGACGCTATATGTGGCTTCTTAATCCGTCGGATCTATATTGTATTCATGTGAACTTTTATAATCAATAAAGTGGAGTGTGTTTAGACTCAAAACTAATTGAGGAGCGCTCGTTCGGGAGCCTCCCAAGGGACATTTAAGGCGGGCTGAGAGCATACCAAGTGGCACGCTCTCAACTTATTTTTTTTTCTTTCATGAAAAGCACAGTTTTGCTTCTGCGAGTGGCTTGGTCGTGCCTCTCGGTAACTAAAAAACAAAACGCATTTTTTTTGCTTTCGCGAAAGGCACGATTTTGCTTTCGTGAGAGGCACGACTATACCTCTCAGAAATGAAAAAAAAACAATTTATCTTTTCTTTCCTTTCGTGAGAGGCACCGTTTTGCTTTCACGAGAGGCACGGTTGTACTTCCGTGATAGGCACGACCGTGCTCTCGGAAACAGAAAAAAAATGTGTTTTCTCTTCTTTTTTTTTCTTCTGCAAAAAGCACGGCCGTGCCTATCAAAACCGGAAAAAAAAATCTTCCGTGAGAAGCACAGTTTTGCTTCCGCGAGAGGCACGTTTGAAAAAGAAAAAAAGTGCTCCCAATATGCTTTTTTGTGCAAAAAAGATTCATCAAATTTTGTCAACACGCGGTCTAGTTTAAAGATCTCAACGTGAGAAATCGAATAGTAAAAACATTCGAGATTTGAACGCATGATTTAAGAGATAAAACAATTTAAAAAATGGATCTACGAAAAAATACTCCTTAATTAGTGGTTTTAGTAGCAATGGGCGCGCTATGTTTGGGAGTTCCTGTTTGGAAACATGCAAAAAAGTGTATGTATGGGGACTCGAACTTGCACCATGTTGCTCCAACGGACAAAGTGTTTTGCTAACCACTACAGGCGGTAACCACTACAGACAAAGTGTTTTGCACTATATATTATATTTTTGAATTGTATGAAAACAATTTGGAAAAGTTGAATCTTTTATGAGTAAGAGTTCATCAAATTTCTGGAAAAGTACACGAATATAATTTTTATTACGAATTTGAAAAAAAACAGTTCACTGATTTTTTTTAGTTCGGTGAATAAAAAAAATTTACCGAATTCGGAAAAAAATCCATCTATTTGAAAAAAAATTCATCCATTTTTTTAAAGAAAGTTCATCGAATTTGAAAAAGATCATCGATTTTGGAAAAAGTTCATTCAATGTTGAAAAAGGCCATAAAATTTTAAAACAGTTCATGGAATTTGAAAAAAAAATCATCGATTTTGCAGAAAAAGCTCATCCATTTTGAAAAAGGGAAAAAAGAAAATAATAATAAACTGAACAAAAAGAAAAAACGAGAAATGAAAAATAGATAGGAAGAGAAAAGTGGATATAACTGAACACATGGGTTGGTTAGTGCAATGAACGAACGAATGGGAGGTCACTGGAAAGAAAGGGAAAATAGGCCGTGTCCATCTAGCCGCACCCTTCAGGCTCCCGTTCGCGAACGGGCGCTTA
>NC_041385.1:29896615-29975516 GCF_002162155.2 Triticum dicoccoides | reverse complement strand
GATCGGCTGCTATGTCTTGCTTTAGAACGAGCTAGTGAAAGGGGAAATGGGCCGAGTCCAATTAGCCGCGCCCTTCAGGCGTTCATTTGCGAACGGGTGTAGGATCCGCTGCTATGTCTCGCTTTAAGCAAGAGCGAGTGACCCTCACGTCAGATGAAACGTGCTACTGGGTCTGCCTAGTAGCGTTCTGTTTGTTTTTTCTTTGTTCATTCGATTCTATCGATTTTTCAACAACTCGTTCGTTTGTTTTTCTTACTTATTTTTTATAAAAAATATTCTACAAATTAACAATAATTCTTATTAGTGATATAAAAAATGCTCATGCAATATAAAAATTTGTTCGCACCAATTTACAAAATGCCCATACCATTCAAAAAATGTTGAACGGGTATTAGAGAAAATGTTCAAAAAATGTAATTTTAAAAAAGGCATCATCATGTGTTTGAAAAATGTTCACCACATATACTAAAAATATACAACATGTATTCAAAGAAAATGTTCAAGGTGTACTTATAGAATATTCAAGATTTATCAGAAATATACTCCACATGCTTCGAAAAAATGTTCAGCGTGCATTTGGAAAATGCTAAACCTTTACTTAATAAAGTATTCAAACCTATTTTTGAAAAAAATGGTCATCGTGTATTTTAATAACATTTAACATGTATAAAAAATGGTTAGCATGTATATAAAAATCTATACAATGTGTATTTAAAAAAATGTTTACCGTGTATTTGTAAAAATGTTCAAGGAGTGTCTGAAAAACCTTTCACATGTATTCAAAAACATTTTAACGTGTATATAAAAATTGTTCAACATATATTTGAAAAAACATATCCAAAAAATACCCAAACAAGTTTTTTTTATAAATGTTCATCATGTATTTTAGAAAAATGTTGAAGGTGTATTTGAAAAATGTTCCACATGTATTAAAAAATGTTCAACATGTATTCACATTTTTTAACATCCATTCAAGACAATATTCAAATTTGTTTTTCAAAAATAGTCATCATGTATTTTAAAAATATTCAAATTGTGTAGCAAAATGTTCAGCGTCTATACGAGAAACAGATAATGTGTATTTTACACTGTCAACATGTATTTGAAAAAATATAAACTAAAACTAAATGTACAAAATAAAGATAAAAACAGTGAACAAAAACACAGAAATAGAAAAAGAAGAAAAGCACGTGAAACCTTCCCAAAATCGGCATGCACACAAACCATGGAATGACTTAAAATCAGTTGTGTGTGGCTTCAACATGACCTAAAATAACATTTAGGTATGTAGTGTGTACAAAGTCAAGCTACTGAAATCAGAAAATGATAGGTATGTGTCAAGTTCATGTGATATTGGTTTACAAAAATGTTCAGTTTTGAACATTTTTTGAATAGTTTTCCTAATCCTGTTGTACCCTCAGTTTTGAATAGTAGTGTTGTTGAAAACCTCGTTTTGAAGGAAATATACCCTAGAGGCAATAATAAAGTTGTTATTTTATATTTCCTTATTCCTGATAAATGTTTATTATTTATGTTAGAATTGTATTAACCGGAAACTTGATACATGTGTGAATACATAGACAAAACACTGTGTCCCTAGTATGCCTCTACTTGATTAACCCGTTGATCAAAGATGGTTAAAATTTCCTAGCCATGGACATGTGTTGTCATTTGATGAACAAGATCACATCATTAGGAGAATGGTGTGATGAACAAGACCCATCTGTTAGCTTAGCATAAGGATCGTTCAGTTTTATTGCTACTATTTTCTTCATGTCAAATATATATTCCTCCGACTATGAGATTATGCAACTCCCGGACACCGGAAGAATGCCTTGTGTGCTGTCAAACATCACAACGTAACTGGGTGATTATAAAGATGCTCTACAGGTATCTCCGAAGGTGTTTGTTGGGTTGGCATAGATCGAGATTAGGATTTGTCACCCTGAGCATCAGAGAGGTATCTCTGGGCCTCTCGGTAATGCACATCATATGAAGCCTTGCAAGCAATGTGACTAATGAGTTAGTTGCGGGATGATGTGAAAGTGCTAGTTATCGACTAGAGGGGGGTGAATAGGCGATTTTTATGAAAGTCTTCAAAACACGATGGCTTTGAAGACAAACAGGTAAATTGAGCCTATATAGTAAGCAGTGGAATGAAGACTACACTAGGCAAGCATTAGTCCAGCATACAATATAGGGAAAGCACGAAGACTAACTGCAACTAGGTAGACAGGATCAGTATGGAAGATAGTACGAAGCTAAACAGATAAGAGTCTTCACACAATGAAGTCAAATGAATCAGGCAGGCAAGCAATGACTTCACGAAGACAAACTGTAAAGCAAGGAGAGAAAGGGATAGAACCAGTTGCTTGGTGGAGACAAGGATTTGGTAGACCAGTTTCAGTTGCTGTGACAACTGTACGTCTGGTTAGGGAGGCTGAGATTGAACTCAGAAGATTGTGTCTTCACCTTATTCCCCTTGAGCTAAGGACACCCAGTCCTCGCCCAATCATTCTGGTAAGTCTTCAAGGTAGACTTCCAAACTTTCACAGACTTCGTTCACCGGTGATCCACAATGACTCTTGGATGCTCAGAACGCGACGCCTAACCGGCTGGAGGATTCACAGTCCTCAAGTGTAATAAGTCTTCAGGTCACTCAGATAGAAAGACTTCAGTGATGCCTAACACTCTTTGGCTCTGGGTGTTTTGGGCTTTGTCCTCGTAAGGATTTCTCTCTCAAATACTTCGGAGGTGGGTTGCTCTCAAACGATAGAAGCTGTGCACTAACTCTGAGCAGCCACCAATTTATGGTGTAGGGGGTGGGCTATTTATAGCCAGGAGGCAATCCGACCTGATTTGTCCAAAATGACCCTGGATCACTAAGGAACTGACACATGTCCAATGGTCATATTTCAAACACACGCGGCAGCTTAGCTTGGGCTACAAGCAAAGCTGAGTCATCCAACTCTGGATAAGATTTGCTCTCATTGTCTTTGCTTGAAGACATAGGATTTGGTTGAGCATCACTTCAGTCACTCTGACTTTGTTCACTTGGACCCCACTTAAGAGTATGGTGGTTCCTATGACTCAATAAGAAGAAAAGGAAACTACGAAACAACTATGTCTTCGCACTCCATAGTCTTCAAGTGAATAGCTTCACGCGTCATAATCTTCGTCGTGAATGTCTTCACGAACCACCATTGTCTTCAATGTCTTCACACATTTTTAGGGGTCCTCTCTGGTAGGTAAACCAAATCAATGAGGGACACTACCTGTGTCATCCTGCAATTCTCACAAACACATTAGTCCCTCAACCACGTTTGTCGTCAATACTCCAAAACCAACTAGGGGTGGCACTAGATGCACTTACAATCTCCCCCTTCTCGGTGATTGATGACAAACTGCTTGAAGTTTTCAACGGGGATAAATGTATGTGAGAGTTGAGTGTTGTGAGTATTGTCTTCATACATATGACGAGGCTCCCCCTGAAGATGTGCATATAAATGATTTGCTTTTGAATACAAATGCACATGGCAGGTTTTGCTTTGTGGAGGCCATCTTCAAAGTGTGAAGACAATGCATCATGCATATAAGAAGATAATGAGGATAATGATATGCATAATGGGAAATGGGCGTCTACAGAATGACTTCATGCGGAATTTATCATCGCATCTCAAAGTGGCAGCAAAAATAGCAGACGACCACCAAGTTTAAGTGTTACAACTCAAAAATAAAAAGTTTCAGAAAGAGAGTTGTAAATACTTAGCAAAAGTTAAGCAACCACCCATATGGACCCGCTTGAAGACTACCAACTCATATGCTTCTCCTCCTTTTGTCAGTAATGACCAAAAGGTTTGAAGACATAGAGTATCTACTCGTTCCCTGGTGGAGACGAAGTTGGAGCAGCAGGGTCAACGTTGGAGTTTGGTGGTGCAGACGGGCCTGGTGCATCATCATTATGCTGAGCAGTGAGAGCAGGCGAAGTGGTGTCATCTTCTTCATCAACGACTCTCGCAACAACAGTTGCAGCCGAGGATGAGTACTCAGAATCTTCAATGGAGGGTGTGCGACGCCAACTTGCATTTTGAGGAGGCCTGGAGTCAAACTTGAAATGTTCAGTGAAGCCATCTGCGCGAAGTTCATCTTCAGCACAGAGCAGAGTGAGACTCTTCTAGGAACGGTGACAAGCTTCATGAGAAACAAACGAGTTCTTGGTGGCTAAGTTGCGAATTTCATTGACATCCACCAAGAGACTCTTCATCTGACGCTTTAGCCAATCATGATGCTTGTCCTGCTTTTGATGTAAGGCCACTAGAAGCTCACGGTCATTGAGAACATGTGGACGTTTCTAAGGCCTTTGGGCAATGGTGCTTGTAGTTAATTCAGTGTTTGCATGATGCGGTAGGCGCAGGTTTCCAACCAAGGGATAGGTATGAGTTGTAGCATTTGGCACATGAACACCTTCAATGGGCTGTGCGAAGCTCTGGAACTCAGCATTCTGAAGATGGAGGGGTTTCTTTGCAGGCTTAGAGTAGATGGCTTCAAGACATATCAACCTCAGGCAGGAAGACAATGTGATTGCGTGTTGAGGGCCGATAGTCAATAGTTGAATGAAGCTTAATCAACCGCTGAAGGAAATATGCCCTAGAGGCAATAATAAAGTTATTATTTTTTTCCTTATTTCATGATAAATGTTTATTATTCATGCTAGAATTGTATTAACCGGAAACATAATACATGTGTGAATACATAGACAAACATAGTGTCACTAGTATGCCTCTACTTGACTAGCTCGTTGAATCAAAGATGGTTAAGTTTCCTAGCCATAGACATGAGTTGTCATTTGATTAACGGGATCACATCATTAGGAGAATGATGTGATTGACTTGACCCATTCCATTAGCTTAGCACTTGATCGTTAAGTATGTTGCTATTGCTTTCTTCATGACTTATACATGTTCCTGTAACTATGAGATTATGCAACTCCCATTTACCGGAGGAACACTTTGGGTGCTACCAAACGTCACAACGTAACTGGGTGATTATAAAGGAGTACTACAGGTGTCTCCAAAGGTACATGTTGGGTTGGCGTATTTCGAGATTAGGTTTTGTCACTCCGATTGTCGGAGAGGTATCTCTGGGCCCTCTCGGTAATGCACATCACTATAAGCCTTGCAAGCATTGCAACTAATGAGTTAGTTGTGAAATGATGTATTACGTAATGAGTAAAGAGACTTGCTGATAACGAGATTGAACTAGGTATTGGATACTGACGATCGAATCTCGGGCAAGTAACATACCGATGACAAAGGGAACAACGTATGTTGTTATGCGGTTTGACCGATAAAGATCTTCGTAGAATATGTAGGAGCCAATATGGGCATCCAGGTTCCGCTATTGGTTATTGACCAAGAATAGTTCTAGGTCATGTCTACATAGTTCTCGAACCCGTAGGGTCCGCACGCTTAAGGTTTCGATGACAGTTATATTATGAGTTTATGAGTTTTGATGTACCGAAGGAGTTCGGAGTCCCGGATGAGATCGGGGACATGACGAGGAGTCTCGAAATGGTTGAGACGTAAAGATTGATATATTGGACGACTATATTTGGAGTTCGGAAAGGTTCCGAGTGATTCGGGTATTTTTCGGAGTACCCGAGAGTTATGGGAATTCGCCGGGGAGTATATGGGCCTTATTGGGCCATACGGGAATAGAGGAGAGAGGCCGAAAGGAAGGAGGCGCGCAGCCCCCCCTGGTCCGAATTGGACAAGGGGTGCGGCCCCCCTTTCCTTCCTCCTCTCCCCCTCTTTCCCCCTTCTCCTACTCCAACAAGGAAGTAGGGAGTCCTACTCCCGGTGGGAGTAGGACTCCCCTTGGCGCGCCCCTCCTAGGCCGGCCGCCCCCTCCCCCCTTGCTCCTTTATATACGGGGGCAGGGAGGCACATCTAGGCAAGACAACACAAGTTGATCTACGGATCGTTCCTTAGCCGTGTGCGGTGCCCCCCTCCACCATATTCCACCTTGGTCATATCGTCGCGGAGTTTAGGCGAAGCCCTGCGCCGGTAGAGCATCATCATCGTCACCACGCCGTCGTGCTGACGGAACTCATCCTTGAAGCTTTGCTGGATCGGAGCCCGGGGACCGTCATCGAGCTGAACGTGTGCTGAACTCGGAGGTGCCGTACATTCGGTACTTGGATCGGTCGGATCGTGAAGACATACGACTACATCAACCGCGTTGTCATAACGCTTCCGCTTACGGTCTACGAGGGTACGTGGACAATACTCTCCCCTCTCGTTGCTATGCCATCACCATGATCTTGCGTGTGCGTAGGAATTTTTTTGAAATTACTACGTTCCCCAACAGTGGCATCCGAGCCTGGTTTTATGCGTTGATGTTATATGCACGAGTAGAACACAAGTGAATTGTGGGCGATACAAGTCATACTGCTTACCAGCATGTCATACTTTGGTTCGGCGGTATTGTGAGATGAAGCGGCCCGGACCGACATTACGCGTACGCTTACGCAAGACTGGTTTCACCGTTACGAGCACTTGTGCTTAAAGGTGACTGGCGGGTGTCTGTCTCTCTCACTTTAGCTGAATCGAGTGTGGCTACGCCCGGTCCTTGCGAAGGTTAAAACAGCACTAACTTGACGAACTATCGTTGTGGTTTTGATGCATAGGTAAGAACGGTTCTTGCTAAGCCCGTAGCAGCCACGTAAAATTTGCAACAACAAAGTAGAGGACGTCTAACTTGTTTTTGCAGGGCATGTTGTGATGTGATATGGTCAAGACGTGATGCTATATTTTATTGTATGAGATGATCTTTTTTTGTAACCGAAGTTATCGGCAACTGGCAGGAGCCATATGGTTGTCGCTTTATTGTATGAAATGCAAACGCCCTGTAATTGCTTTACTTTATCACTAAGCGGTAGCGATAGTCGTAGAAGCAATAGATGGCGTAATGACAACGATGCTACGATGGAGATCAAGGTGTCGCGCCGGTGATGATGGTGATCACGACGGTGCTTCGGAGATGGAGATCACAAGCACAAGATGATGATGGCCATATCATATCATTTATATTGATTGCATGTGATGTTTATCCTTTATGCATCTTATCTTGCTTTGATTGACGGTAGCATTTTAAGATGATCTCTCACTAATAATTATCAAGAAGTGTTCTCCCTGAGTATGCACCGTTGCGAAAGTTCTTCGTGCTGAGACACCACGTGATGATCGGGTGTGATAGGCTCTACGTTCAAATACAACGGGTGCAAAACAGTTGCACACGCGGAATACCCAGGTTAAACTTGACGAGCCTAGCATATACAGATATGGCCTCGGAACATGGAGACCGAAAGGTCGAGCGTGAATCATATAGTAGATATGATCAACATATTGATGTTCACCGTTGAAACTACTCCATCTCACGTGATGATCGGACATGGTTTAGTTGATTTGGATCACGTGATCACTTAGATGACTAGAGAGATGTCTGTCTAAGTGGGAGTTCTTAAGTAATATGATTAATTAAACTTAAATTTATCATGAACTTAGTCCTGGTAGTATTTTGCAAATTATGTTGTAGATCAGTAGCTTGCGTTGTTGCTTTCATATGTTTATTTTGATATGTTCCTGGAGAAAATTGTGTTGAAAGGTGTTAGTAGCAATGATGCGGATTGGATCTGTGATCTGAGGTTTATCCTCATTGCTGCACAGAAAAATTATATCCTTAATGCACCGCTAGGTGACAGACCTGTTGTAGGAGCGGATGCAAACGTTATGAACGTTTGGCTAGCTCAATATGATGACTACTTGATAGTTTTGTGCACCATGCTTTATGGCTTAGAATCGGGACTTCAAAAACGTTTTGAACGTCATGGACCATATGAGATGTTCCAGGAGTTGAAGTTAATATATCAAGCAAATACCCGAGTTGAGAGATATGAAGTCTCCAACAAGTTCTATAGCTAAAAGATGGAGGAGAATCGCTCAACTAGTGAGCATGTGCTCAGATTGTCTGGGTACTACAATCGCTTGAATCAAGTGGGAGTTAATCTTCCAGATAAGATAGTGATTGACAGAATTCTCTAGTCACCACCACCAAGTTAGTAGAACTTCGTGATGAACTATAATGCAAGGGATGACGAAAACAATTCCCAAGCTCTTCGTGATGCTGAAATCGACGAAGGTAGAAATCAAGAAAGAGCATCAAGTGTTGATGATTGACAAGACCACTAGTTTCAAGAAAAGGGCAAAGGGAAAGAAAGGGAACTTCAAGCAGAATGACAAGCAAGTTGTCACTCCCGCGAAGAAGCCCAAAGTTGGACCAAAGCCTGAAACTGAGTGATTATACTGCAAAGGAAATGGTCACTAGAAACGGAAATGCCTTGAATATTTGGTGGATAAGAAGGATGGCAAAGTGAACAAGGGTATATTTGATATACATGTTATTGATGTGTACCTTACTAGTGTTTATAGTAACTCCTGAGTATTTGATACTTGTTCGGTTGCTAAGATTAGTAACTCAAAACAGGAGTTACAGAATAAACAGAAACTAGTTGAGGGTGAAGTGATGATGTGTGTTGGAAGTGGTTCCAAGATTGATATGATCATCATCGCACACTCCCTATACTTTCGGGATTAGTGTTGAACCTAAATAAATGTTATTTGGTGTTTGCGTTGAGCATGAATATGATTTGATCATGTTTATTGCAATACGGTTATTCATTTAAAATCAGAGAATAATTGTTGTTCTGTTTAAATGAATAAAACCTTTGATGGTCATACACCCAATGAAAATAGTTTGTTGGATCTCGATCTTAGTGATACACATATTCATAATATTGATGCCAAAAGATGCAAAGTTGATAATGATAGTGCAACTTATTTGTGGCACTGCCGTTTGGGTCATATCGGTGTAAAGCGCATGAAGAAACTCCATAAAGACGGATTTTCGGAATCACTTGGTTATGAATCATTTGATGCTTGCGAACCGTGCCTTTTGGGCAAGATGACTAAAAACTCCGTTCTCCGGAACAATGGAACAAGCTACTGATTTATTGGAAATAATACATACCGATGTATGCGATCCAATGGGTGTTGATGCTCGTGGCAAGTATCATTATTTTCTGACCTTCACAAAATGATTTGAGCAGATATGGGTATATCTGCTTGATGAAACATAAGTCTGAAATAATTGAAAGGTTCAAAGAATTTCAGAGTGAAGTGGAAAAATCATCGTAACAAGAAAATAAAGTTTCTACGATCTGATCGCGGAGACGAATATTTGAGTTACGAGTTTGGTCTTCAATTAAAACAATGGGGAATAGTTTCACAGCTCACGCCACCTGGAACACCACAACGTTATGGTGTGTCCGAACGTCGTAACCGCACTTTATTGGATATGGTGCGATCTATGATGTCTCTTACTGATTTACCATTATCGTTTTGGGGTTATGCATTAGAGACAGCTGCATTCACGTTTAATAGGGCACCATCTAAATCCGTTGAGACGACACCGTATGAACTATGGTTTAACAGTAAACCTAAGCTGTCGTTTCTTAAAGTTTGGAGTTGTGATGCTTATGTGAAAAAGTTTTCACCTGATAAGCTCAAACCCAAATCAGAGAAGTGCGTCTTCATAGAATGCCCAAAGGAAACTGTTGGGTACTCCTTCTATCACAAATCCAAAGGCAAAACATTCGTTGCTAAGAATGGATCCTTTCCAGAGAAGGAGTTTCTCTCGAAAGAAGTGAGTGGGAGGAAAGTAGAACTTGATGAGGTAACTGTACCTGCTCCCTCATTTGAAAGTAGTTCATCACAGAAATCTGTTCCTGTGACTACTACACCAATTAGTGAGGAAGTTAATGATGATGATCATGAAACTTCAGATTAAGTTACTACAGAACCTCGTAGGTCTTCCAGAGTAAAGATCCGCACCAGAGTGGTACGGTAATCATGTTCTGGAAGTCATGTTACTAGACCATGATGAACCTACGAACTATGAGGAAGCGATGATGAGCCCAGATTCCGCGAAATGGCATGAGGCCATAAAATCTGAGATATGATCCATGTATGAGAACAAAGTATGAACTTTGATTGACTTGCTCGATGATCAGCAAGCCATGTTAAATAATGGATCTTCAAGAGGAAGACGGACACTGATAGTAGTGTTACTATCTACTAAGCTTGACTTGTTGCGAAAGGTTTTCGACAAGTTCAAGGTGTTGAATACGATGAGATTTTCTCACTCGTATCGATGCTTAAGTCTGTCTGAATCATGTTAGCAATTGCCACATTTTATGAAATCTGGCAAGTGGATGTCAAAACTGCATTCCTTAATGGATTTTTTAAAGAAGAGTTGTATATGATGCAACCAGAAGGTTTTGCTAATCCTAAAGGTGCTAACAAAATGTGCAAGCTCCAACGATCCATCAATGGACTGGTGCAAGCATCTCGGAGTTGGAATATACGCTTTGATGAGTTGATCAAAGCATATGGTTTTATACAGACTTTTGGAAAGGCCTGTATTTACAAGAAAGTGAGTGGGAGCACTACAACATTTCTGATAAGTATATATGAATGACATATTGTTGATCGGAAATAATGTAGAATTATTCTGCAAAGCATAAAGGAGTGTTTGAAAGGAGTTTTTCAAAGAAAGACCTCAGTGAAGCTGCTTACATATTAAGCATCAAGATCTATTGAGATAGATCAAGACGCTTGATAAGATTTTCAATGAGTACATACCTTGACAAGATTTTGAAATAGTTCAAAATGGAACAGTCAAAGAAAGAGTTCTTGCCTGTGTTGCAAAGGTGTGAAATTGAGTAAGACTCAAGACCCGACCACGGCAGAAAATAGAAAGAGAATGAAAGTCATTCCCTATGCATCAGTCATAAGTTCTATAAAAGTATGCCATGCTATGGACCAGACCTATTGTATACTCTGCCCTGGTTTGGCAAGGGAGTACAATAGTGATCTAGGAGTAGATCACTGGACATTGGTCAAAATTATCCTTAGTAGAATAAGGATATGTTTCTCGATTATGGAAGTGATAAAAGAGTTCGTCGTAAAGAGTTACATCGATGCAAGCTTTTACACCGATCCAGATGACTCTAAGTCTCAATCTGGATACATATTGAAAGTGGGAGCAATTAGTTAGAGTAGCTCCGTGCAGAGCATTGTGGACATAGAATATTTGCAAAATACATACGGCTCTGAATATGACAGACCCGTTGACCAAGCTTCTCTCACGAGCAAAACATGATCATACCTTAGTACTCTTTTTTTTGGGTGTTAATCACATAAGCGATGTGAACTAGATTATTGACTCTAGTAAACCCTTTGGGTGTTGGTCACATGACGATGTGAACTATGGGTGTTAATCATATATAGATATGAATATTGGTGTTAAATCACATGGCGATGTGAACTAGATTATTGACTCTAGTGCAAGTGGGAGACTGAAGGAAATATGCCCTAGAGGCAATAATAAAGTTATTATTTATTTCCTTATTTCATGATAAATGTTTATTATTCATGCTAGAATTGTATTAACCGGAAACATAATACATGTGTGAATACATAGACAAACATAGTGTCACTAGTATGCCTCTACTTGACTAGCTCGTTGAATCAAAGATGGTTAAGTTTCCTAGTCATAGACATGAGTTATCATTTGATTAACGGGATCACATCATTAGGAGAATGATGTGATTGACTTGACCCATTCCATTAGCTTAGCACTTGATCGTTAAGTATGTTGCTATTGCTTTCTTCATGACTTATACATGTTCCTGTAACTATGAGATTATGCAACTCCCGTTTACCGGAGGAACACTTTGGGTGCTACCAAACGTCACAACGTAACTGGGTGATTATAAAGGAGTACTACAGGTGTCTCCAAAGGTACATGTTGGGTTGGCGTATTTCGAGATTAGGTTTTGTCACTCCGATTGTCGGAGAGGTATCTCTGGGCCCTCTCGGTAATGCACATCACTATAAGCCTTGCAAGCATTGCAACTAATGAGTTAGTTGTGAAATGATGTATTACGTAACGAGTAAAGAGACTTGCCGATAACGAGATTGAACTAGGTATTGGATACCGACGATCGAATCTCGGGCAAGTAACATACCGATGACAAAGGGAACAACGTATGTTGTTATGCGGTTTGACCGATAAAGATCTTCGTAGAATATGTAGGAGCCAATATGGGCATCCAAGTTTCGCTATTGGTTATTGACCAAGAATAGTTCTAGGTCATGTCTACATAGTTCTCGAACCCGTAGGGTCCGCATGCTTAAGGTTTCGATGACAGTTATATTATGAGTTTATGAGTTTTGATGTACCGAAGGAGTTCGGAGTCCCGGATGAGATCGGAGACATGACGAGGAGTCTCGAAATGGTCGAGACGTAAAGATCGATATATTGGACGACTATATTCGGAGTTCGGAAAGGTTCCGAGTGATTCGGGTATTTTTCGGAGTACCCGAGAGTTACGGGAATTCGCCGGGGAGTATATGGGCCTTATTGGGCCATACGGGAATAGAGGAGAGAGGCCGAAAGGAAGGAGGCGCGCAGCTCCCCCTGGTCCGAATTGGACAAGGGGTGCGGCCCCCCTTTCCTTCCTCCTCTCCCCCTCTTTCCCCCTTCTCCTACTCCAACAAGGAAGGAGGGAGTCCTACTCCCGGTGGGAGTAGGACTCCCCTTGGCGCGCCCCTCCTAGGCCGGCCGCCCCCTCACCCCTTGCTCCTTTATATACGGGGGCAGGGAGGCACCTCTCGGCAAGACAACACAAGTTGATCTACGGATCGTTCCTTAGCCGTGTGCGGTGCCCCCTCCACCATATTCCACCTCGGTCATATCGTCGCGGAGTTTAGGCGAAGCCCTGCGCCGGTAGAGCATCATCATCGTCACCACGCCGTCGTGCTGACGGAACTCATCCCCGAAGCTTTGCTGGATCGGAGCCCGGGGATCGTCATCGAGCTGAACGTGTGCTGAACTCGGAGGTGCCGTACATTCGGTACTTGGATCGGTCGGATCGTGAAGACATACGACTACATCAACCGCGTTGTCATAATGCTTCCGCTTACGGTCTACGAGGGTATGTGGACAATACTCTCCCCTCTCGTTGCTATGCCATCACCATGATCTTGCGTGTGCGTAGGAATTTTTTTGAAATTACTACGTTCCCCAACAACCGCATCATCCATGGAGCATAGAAGTTCAGACCAAACAAATAAATCCCGGAAGCAGCAAGTTGTCTGATGAAAAAATCCTAAGTGTTGAATCTGATGCCATTGACAATGTAGAACACCAAAGTCTTCATGGATCCTTCAAGTTTGGCTTCAGATGAATAGCATTTGATGGGCCAGAGAGTATGCCTCAGAATGTGATATACTGTGTGTGGCAGATACTCGAGGTCCTCAACAAAGAATTCCTTTGGATATTCAGCGGCTTGGGGCAAAGGCTTCATCATGCTAAGCATTTGGCTCATGTTCGGCTCAGGCTTCTGAAATATGCTCTACAGTTCATTCTGATAAAGTGAACAACCAGGTTCATACAGCTCACCTGGAGTGGGTAGGGAAGTTAGCTCGATGATATCCTGAGCTTTGGCTTCATGATGCATGATATGTCTCCAACGTATCTATAATTTTTGATTGTTCCATGCTATTATATTATCTGTTTTGGATGTTTAATGAGCTTTATTATAGACTTTTATATTATTTTTTGGACTAAACTATTAACCGGAGGCCCAGTGCAAATTGCTATTTTTTGCCTTTTTCAGTGTTTTACAGAAAAGGAATGTCAAACGGAGTCCAAACAGAATGAAACCTTCGGGAGAGTTATTTTTGGAAGAAACGCAATCCAGGAGACTTGGAGTGGACGTCAGGGAAGCAATGAGGTGGCCACAAGGGTCAAGGGCACACCCTACCCCCCCTGGGCGCACCGCCACCCTCGTGGGCCCCTCGCAGCTCCCTGACCGACTTCTTTCGCCTATATATACTCATATACCCCGAAAACATCCAGAAGCACAATAGATCGGGAGTTCTGCCGCCGCAAGCCTCTGTAGGCACCAAAAACCAATCGGGACCTATTCTAGCACCCTGCCGGAGGGGGGATCCCTCACCGGTGGCCATCTTCATCATCTCAGCGCTCACCATGACGAGGAGGGAGTAGTTCACCCTCGGGGCTGAGGGTATGTACCAGTAGCTATGTGTTTGATCTCTCTCTCTCTCGTGTTCTTGATTTGGCATGATCTTGATGTATCACGAGCTTTGCTATTACAGTTGGATCTTATGATGTTTCTCCCCCTCTACTCTCTTGTAATGGATTGAGTTTTCCCTTTGAAGTTATCTTGTCAGATTGAGTCTTTAAGGATTTGAGAACACTTGATGTATGTCTTGCATGTGCTTATCTATGGCAACAATGGGATATTCACGTGATCTACTTAATGTACGTTTTGGTGATCAACTTGCGGGTTCAGTGACCTTGTGAACTTATGCATAGGGGTTGGCACACGTTTTCGTCTTGACTCTTCGGTAGAAACTTTGGGGCACTCTTTGAAGTACTTTGTGTTGGTTGAATAGATGAATATGAGATTGTGTGATGCATATCGCATAATCATGCCCACGGATAATTGAGGTGACATTGGAGTATCTAGGTAACATTAGGGTTTTGGTTGACTTGTGTCTTAAGGTGTTATTCTAGTACGAACTCTATGATAGATCAAACGGAAAGAATACCTTCGTGTTATTTTACTATAGACTCTTGAATAGATCGATCAGAAAGGATAACTTTGAGGTGATTTCGTACCCTACAATAATCTCTTCGTTTGTTCTCCGCTATTAGTGACTTTGGAGTGACTCTTTGTTGCATGTTGAGGGATAGTTATACGATCCAGTTATGTTATTATTGTTGAGATAACTTGCACTAGTGAAAGTATGAACCCTACCTTGTTTCAACGCATTGCAATACCGTTTACGCTCACTTTTATTACTTTTTACCTTGCTGTTTTTATATTTTCATATTACAAAAACCTATATCTACTATCCATATTGCACTTGTATCACCATCTCTTCGCCGAACTAGTGCACCTATACAATTTACCATTGTATTGGGTGTGTTGGGGACACAAGAGACTCTTTGTTATTTGGTTGCAGGGTTGTTTGAGAGAGACCCTCTTCATCCTACACCTCCCACGGATTGATAAACCTTTAGGTCATCCACTTGAGGAAATTTGCTACTGTCCTACAAACCTCTGCACTTGGAGGCCCAACAACATCTACAAGGAGAAGGTTGTGTAGTAGACATCAAGCTCTTTTCTGGTGCCGTTGCCGGGGAGGTGAGTGCTTGAAGGTATATCTTTAGATCTTGCAATCGAATCTTTTAGTTTCTTGTTTTATCACTAGTTTAGTCTATAAAAGAAAACTACAAAAAAAATGGAATTGAGGGTACCTCATATGCTTCATCTTTTTAATGTCTTTTGAGAAAATAAGGATTCCGATAATTGTGTTCAAGTGCTAGAAGAAGAATGCATTAGAATGTTTGGCAATAAATATTTGAATGATGAGCATGATTGCAATGTTGTTAGTATGAATTCCTTGAATATCCATGATGCTAATGATATGCAAAGCCACAAGCTTGGGGAAGCTACGTTTGATGAAGATGATATTTTTTGTCCCCCAAGTTTTGATGAGAAAATTTATTATGATGAAAGCATGCCTCCTATTTATGATGATTATATTGATGGAAGTGGATTTGGAGAGGTCATGACTTTATTTAGTGATGAATCCACTATTTCGGAAGAGGTTCCAATGATTATGAGAACAAAGTTGCTATCTATGATGATTATTGTGATGACTTGTATGATATTAAGAATAATGATAACCATGAAACTTGTCATCATGATTTTAGTTTTCAATTGGATTATGCCTCACATGATAATTATTTTGTTGAGTTTTCTCCCACTACTATTCATGAGAAGAAATTTGCTTATGAGGAGAGCAGTAAATTTTCTATGCTTGTAGATCATGAAAAGAATGCTTTAGGTGATGGTTATATTGTTGAATTCATTCATGATTCTACTAAAAATTATTATGAGGGAGGAACATATGCTTGTAGGAATTGCAATAATATCAAGTTTCCTCTCCATGTGTTGAAAATCTTGAAGCTATGCTTGTTTTGCCTTCCTATGCTAGTTGATTATTGTTCCCATAAGTTGTTTGCTCACAAAATCCCTATGCATAGGAAGTGGGTTAGACTTAAATGTGCTAGTCATATTCTTCATGATGCTCTCTTTATGTTTCAATTCTTATCTTTTATGTGAGCATCATTGAAATTATCATGCCTAGCTAGGGGCGTTAAACGATAGCGCTTGTTGGGAGGCAACCCAATTTTATTTTTGTTCTTTGCTTTTTGTTCCTGTTTAGTAATAAATAATTCATCTAGCCTCTGGTTAGATGTGGTTTTATGTTTTAATTAGTGTTTGTGCCAAGTAGAACCTTTGGGAAGACTTGGGTGAAGTCTATGCGATCTTGCTATAAAAAACATAAACTTTTGCACTCACGAGATTAGCTGTCATTTTTTACTGGAGAGTGCTTTTAGGTTGATTATTTTTTCAGATGATTAGTAGAAAAATTCCTCACGTCCACCAATTTATTTCAGAAATTTTGGAGTTCCATAAGTATACGTTTGATACAGATTACTACAAACTGTTCTATTTTTGACAGATTCTGTTTTCTATGTGTTGTTTGCTTATTTTGATGAATCTATGAGTAGTATCGGAGGGTATGAACCATAGAGAATTTATAATACAGTAGACATTACACCAATATGGATTTATAATGAGTTCATTACAGTACCTTAAAGTGGTGATTTATTTTCTTATACTAACGGAGCTTACGAGTTTTCTGTTGAGTGTTGTGTTGTGAAGTTTTTAAGTTTTGGGTAAAGATTCGAGGGACTATGGAATAAGGAGTGTCAAGAGACTAAGATTGGGTATGTCCAAGGCACCCCGAGGTAATATTCAAGGACAACCAAGAGCCCAAGCTTGGGGATGCCCCGGAAGGCATCCCCTCTTTCGTCTTCGTTCATCGGTAATTTTACTTGGAGCTATATTTTTATTCACCACATGATATGTGTTTTGCTTGGAGCGTTATTTTATTTTGTTAGTATTTGCTTTATGTTATTTAGAATAATGTTTTGCATCTATATTTTCAATAAAAATGTCAAGGATAGCCTTTACCATGCTTATTTTGCAAGTATACATGTTGTTGTTTCAAAACAGAAAGTTTACCGCTTTTGCAAAAATTCCCTAGAAAAGTCAGAAAATGATATAATGTTGAAACTTTTTGCATATTGAGATCTGACAAATCTTATACAGTCTAGTAGTTTTCTCATAATTTTTGGAGTTAGGGAAGTATGATGAATCTTGCATTCTTTACAGACTGTACTGTTTTGGCAGATTGCTGTTATGTTTGCATTGTTTGCATATGTTTGCTTGTTTAGTGATTCTATTTGAGGATAGGAGTATTAAATATGCATAGAAATTTAGTATGCAATGTTTAATAATAATTTTAGTGATTTGTTACATTAGAAAATGATAAGGATTTTGCATTAGTTTATACTAACTTATCTCACGAGTTCTTGTTGAGTTTGGTGTGGATGAAGCTTTCGAGATTTAGGAAACCAAGATATAAAAGGAATTAAGGAGACACAAAAGCTCAAGCTTGGTGATGCCCAAGGCACCCCAAGATAATATTTCAAGAAGTCTCAAGCATCCAAGCTTGGGGATGCCCCGGTAGGCATCCCACCTTTCTTCTTCAACAATTATCGGTTAGTATCAGTTGAACCTAAGTTTTTGCTTCTTCACATGATGTGTGCTATCCTTGAAATGTCATTTTGTTTTGTTTTGTTTGCTGTTTGAAAAAATACCAAGATCTGAAATTCTTAAATGTTAGAGAGTCTTCACATAGTTGCATAATTATTCAACTACTCATTGATCTTCACTTATATCTTTTGGAGTAGTTTGTCTTTTGCTTTAGTGCTTCACTTATACCTTTTTAGAGAATGGTGGTGGTTTTATTTTATAGAAATTATTGATCTCTCATGCTTCACTTATATTAATTTGAGAGTCTTTTAGAACAACATGGTAATTTGCTTTGGTTATAAAATTGGTCCTAATATGATGAGCATCCAAGATAGGTATAATAATAACTATCATATAGAGTGCATTAAACACTATGATAAATTTGATACTTGATAATTGTTTTGAGATATAAAGGTGGTAATGTTAGAGTCATGCTAGTTGGGTAATTATGAAATTGATAAATACTTGTGTTAAAGTTGGCAAGTCCCGTAGCATGCACGTATGGTGAACGTTGTGTGACAAATTTGAAGCATGGGGTGTTCTTTGATTGCCTTCCTTATGAGTGGAGGTCGGGATTGCGCGATGGTTAACTCCTACCAAACCTTCCCCTAGGAGCATGCGTAGTAGTACTTTGCTTCAAGGGCTAATAAACTTTTGCAATAAGTATATGAGTTCTTTATGACTAATGTGAGTCCATGGATTATACGCACTCTTACCCTTCTGCAATTTGCTAGTCTCTACGGCACCATGCATTGCCCTTTCCCACCTTGAGAGTTGGTGCAAACTTCGCCAGTGCATCCAAACCCCATGGTACAATACACTCTATCACACATAAACCTCCTTATATCTTCCTCAAAACATCCACCATACCTACGTATTATGGCATTTCCATAGCCATCCCGAGATATATTGCCATGCAACTTTCCGCCATTCCATTTATTATGACATGCTCCATCATTGTCATATTTATTTTGCATGATCATGTAGTTGACATCGTATTTGTGCCAAAGCCACCTTTATAATTCTTTCATACATGTCACTCTTGATTCATTGCATATCCCGGTACACTACCAGAGGCATTCACATAGAGTCATATTTTGTTCTAAGTATTGAGTTGTAATTCTTGAGTTGTAAATAAATAAAAGTGTGATGATCTTCACTATTAGAGCATTGTCCCAAGTGAGGAAAGGATGATGGAGATTATGATTCCCCCACAAGTCGGGATGAAACTTGATACATCTCCAACGTATCTATATTTTTTGATTGTTCCATACTATTATATTACCTGTTTTGGATGTTTATGGGCTTTACTTTACACTTCTATATCATTTTTGGGACTAACCTACTAACCGGAGGCCCAGTCCGTATTGCTGTTTTTTTGCCTATTTCAGTGTTCGAAGAAAAGGAATATCAAAGGGAGTCCAAATGGAATGAAACCTTAGGGAGCGATCTTTTTGGAACAAACGTAATCCAGAGGACTTGGAGTGCAAGTCAAGAAGCAATCGAGGATGCCACGAGGGTAGAAAGCGCCCCCCTATTGGGCGTGCCCCCTATCTCATGGGCCCCTCGGGCATCCACCGACGTACTTCTTCCTCCTATATATACCCATGTACCCTGAAAACATCAGAGGCGACCACGAAAAACTATTTCAACCATTGTAACCTTCTGTATCCGCGAGATCCCATCTTGGAGCCTTCGCCGGTGCTCCGCTGGAGGGGGAATCGACCATGAAGGACTTCTACATCAACACCATAGCCTCTCCAATGAGTTGTGAGTAGTTTACCACAGACCTTCGGGTCCATAGTTATTAGCTAGATGGCTTCTTCTCTCTCTTTGTATCCCAATACCATGTTCTCCTTGATCTTCTTCGAGATCTATTCGATGTAACTCTTTTTGCGGTGTGTTTGTCGAGATCCGATGAATTGTGGGTTTATGATCAAGTTTATCTATGAGAAATATTTGAATCTCCTCTGAATTCTTTTATGTGTGATTAAGTTATCTTTGCAAGTCTCTTCGAATTATCAGTTTGGTTTGGCCTACTAGATTGATCTTTCTTGCAATGGGAGAAGTGCTTAGCTTTGGGTTCAATCTTGCGGTGTCCTTTCCCAGTGACAGCAGGGGCAGCAAGGAACGTATTGTATTGTTGCCATCGAGGATAAAAAGATGGGGTTTATATCATATTGCATGAGTTTATCCCTCTGCATCATGTCATCTTTCTTAATGCGTTACTCCGTTCTTTATGAACTTAATACTCTAGATGCATGCTGGATAGCGGTCGATGTGTGGAGTAATAGTAGTAGATGCAGGCAGGAGTCGGTCTACTTGTCACAGACGTGATGCCTATATACATGATCATACCTAGATAATCTCATAATTATTCGCTTTTCTATCAATTGCTCGACAGTAATTTGTTCACCCACCGTAATAATTATGCTATCTTGAGAGAAGCCACTAGTGAAACCTATGGCCCCCGGGTCTATCTCTTATCATATAAGCTTGCTATTTACTTTTATTTGCATCTTTACTTTTCCAATCTATCTTATAAAATACCAAAAATATATTTATCTTATCATATTATCTCTATCAGATCTCACTTTCGCAAGTGGCCGTGAAGGGATTGACAACCCCTTTATTGCGTTGGTTGCGAGTTCTTGTTTGTTTGTGTAGGTTCATGGGACTTGTGAGGAGTCTCCTACTGGATTGATACCTTGGTTCTCAAAAACTAATGGAAATACTTACGCTACTATTGCTGCATCACCCTTTCCTCTTCAAGGAAAACCAATGCAAGCTCAAGACGTAGCAAAACCCCGGACTTTATGAAAAATAAAAGAGGCCAAAGAAGCCCAAACAAAAAAAGAGAGAGAGAAAAAGAAGAAGGGACAATGTTACTATCATTTTTCCACACTTGTGCTTCAAAGTAGCACCATGATCTTCGTGATAGAGAGTCTCCTATGTTGTCACTTTCATATACTAGTGGGAATTTTTCATTATAGAACTTGGCTTGTATATTCCAATGATGGGCTTCCTCAAAATGCCCTAGGTATTTTTGAGCAAGCAAGTTGGATGCACACCCACTTAGTTTCTTTTTGATGAGCTTTCATACATTTATAGCTCTAGTGCATCCATTGCATGGCAATCCCTACTCCTCGCATTGACATCAATTGATGGGCATCTCCATAGCCCGTTGATTAGCCGCGTCAATGTGAGACTTTCTCCCTTTTTGTTTTCTTACATAATCCCTATCATCATACTCTACTCCACCCATAGTGCTATATCCATGGCTTACACTCATGTATTGCGTGAGGGTTGAAAAAGTTGAAGCGCGTTAAAAAGTATGAACCAATTGCTTGGCTGAAACCGGGGTTGTGCATGATGGGAGTATTCTGTGGGACGAAAATGAAGCATGGCCAAACTATATGATTTTGTAGGTATAAGCTTTCTTTGGCTATGTTATTTTGATAAGACATAAATTACTTTGTTAGTATGCTTAAAGTATTACTATTTTTATGTCAATATTAAACTTTTATCTTGAATCTTTTGGATCTGAACATCCATGCCACAATAAAGAAAATTACATTGAGAATTATGCTAGGTAGCATTCCACATCAAAAATTCCGTCTTTATCATTTACCAACTCGAGGACGAGCACGAATTAAGCTTGGGGATGCTTGATACGTCTCCAACGTACCTATAATTTTTGGATGTTTAATGGGCTTTATTATACACTTTTATATTATTTTTGGGACTAACCTATTAACCGGAGGCCCAGACCAAATTGTTGTTTTTTGCCTTTTTCAGTGTTTCGCAGAAAAGGAATGTCAAACGGAGTCCAAACGGAATGAAACCTTCGGGAGAGTTATTTTTGGAACAAACGCAATCCAAGAGACTTGGAGTGGACGCCGGGGAAGCAACGAGGTGGCCACGAGGGTCCAAGGCGCGCCCTACCCCTGGGCACGCCCCCACCCTCGTGGGTCCCTTGTGGCTCCCCTGACCGACTTCTTTCGCCTATATATACTCATATACCCCGAAAACATCCAGAAGCACAATAGATCAGGAGTTCCGCCGCCGCAAGCCTCTGTATCCACCAAAAACCAATCGGGACCCTGTTCCGGCACCCTGCCGGAGGGGGGATCCCTCACCGGTGGCCATCTTCATCATCCCGACGCTCTCCATGACGAGGAGGGAGCAGTTCACCCTCGGGGCTGAGGGTATGTACCAGTAGCTATGTGTTTGATCTCTCTCTCTCTCTCTCTCTCCCATGTTCTTGATTTGGCACGATCTTGATGTATCGTGAGCTTTTCAATTATAGTTGGATCTTATGATGTTTATCCCCCTCTACTCTCTTGTAATGGATTGAGTTTTCCCTTTGAAGTTATCTTATCGGATTGAGTCTTTAAGGATTTGAGAACACTTGATGTATGTCTTGCATGTGCTTATCTGTGGTGACAATCGGATATTCACGTGATCTACTTGATGTACGTTTTGGTGATCAACTTGCGGGTTCGGTGACCTTGTGAACTTATGCATAGGGGTTGGCACATGTTTTCGTCTTGACTATTCGGTAGAAACTTTGGGGGACTCTTTGAAGTACTTTGTGTTGTTTGAATAGACGAATCTGAGATCGTGTGATGCATATCGTATAATCATGCCCACGGATACTTGAGGTGACATTGGTGTATCTAGGTGACATTAGGGTTTTGGTTGATTTGTGTCTTAAGGTGTTATTCTAGTACGAACTCTATGATAGATCGAACGGAAAGAATAGCTTCATGTTATTTTACTACGGACTCTTGAATAGATCGATCAGAAAGGATAACTTTGAGGTGGTTTCGTACCCTACAATAATCTCTTAGTTTTTTCTCTGCTATTAGTGACTTTGAAGTGACTCTTTGTTGCATGTTGAGGGATAGTTATACGATCCAGTTATGTTATTATTGTTGAGAGAAATTGCACTAGTGAAAGTATGAACCCTAGGCCTTGTTTAAACACATTGCAATACTGTTTACGCTCACTTTTATTAGTTGTTACCTTGCTGTTTTTATATTTTCATATTACAAGAACCTATATCTACTATCCATATTGCACTTGTATCACCATCTCTTCGCCAAACTAGTGCACATATACAATTTACCATTGTATTGGGTGTGTTGGGGACACAAGAGACTCTTTGTTATTTGGTTGCACGGTTATTTGAGAGAGACCATCTTCATCCTACACCTCCCACAGATTGATAAACCTTAGGTCATCCACTTGAGGGAAATTTCCTACTGTCCTACAAACCTCTGCACTTGGAGGCCCAACAACGTATACAAGGAGAAGGTTGTGTGCTACCTCTTGAGGATGCGTTGGTTTTTCCCTTGAAGAGGAAAGGGTGATGCAGCAAAGTAGCGTAAGTATTTCCCTCAGTTTTTGAGAACCAAGGTATCAATCCAGTAGGAGGCTCCATGCAAGTCCCTCGTACCTACACAAACAAACAAGAACCTCGCAACCAATGCGATAAAGGTGTTGTCAATCCCTTCACGGCCACTTGCGAAAGTGAGATCTGATAGAGATAATAAGATAAGAGAAATATTTTTGGTATTTTTATGATATAGATTGAAAAGTAAAGATTGCAAAATAAAGTAGATTGGAAACTTATATGATGGAGAATAGACCCGCGGGCCATAGATTTCACTAGTGGCATCTCTCAAGATAGCATAAGTATTACGGTGGATGAACAAATTAGTGTCGAGCAGTTGGTAGAAAAGTGCATAGTTATGAGAATATCTAGGTGAGGGAGTCCCGGATTAGGGGGTGTCCGGATGACCGGACTATGACCTTTGGCCGGACTCCTGGACTATGAAGATACAAGATTGAAGACTTTGTCCCGTGTCCGGATGGGACATTCCTTGGCGTGGAAGGCAAGCTTGGCGATATGGATATGTAGATCTCCTCCCATTGTGACCGACTCTGTGTAACCCTAGCCCTCTCCGGTGTCTATATAAACCGGAGGGTGTTAGTCCGTAGGACGAACAACAATTATACCATAGGCTAGCTTCTAGGGTTTAGCCTCTCTGATCTCGTGGTAGATCTACTCTTGTACTACCCATATCATCAATATTAATCAAGCAGGAGTAGGGTTTTACCTCCATCGAGAGGGCCCGAACCTGGGTAAAAACATCGTGTCCCTTGTCTCCTGTTACCATCCGCCTAGACGCACAGTTCGGGACCCCCTACCCGAGATCCGCCGGTTTTGACACCGACATTGGTGCTTTCATTGAGAGTTCATCTGTGTCGTCACCTTTAGACCCGATGGCTTCTCCGATCATCAACAACGATGCGGTCCAGGGTGAGACTTTTCTCCCCGGACAGATCTTCGTATTCGGTGGCTTTGCACTGCGGGCCAATTAGCTTGGCCATCTGGAGCAGATCAAAAGCTACGCCCCTGGCCATCAGGTCATATTTGGAAGCTTAAACTACACGGCTGACATCCGCGGAGACTTGATCTTCGACGGATTCGAGCCACAACCAAGCGTGCCGCACTGTCACGATGGGCATGATCTGGCTCTGCGGCCGAACAGTGCCCCGGAGGCCGCCCTAGTGTCCGCTCCGACCTTTAGCTCGGAGCCGACTGCGCCAGTCGAGGACGGATGGTTGGACATCGCCTCAGGGGCTGCAATCTCTATGGTGATCGAGCCGAATACCAGCCCTGTCCTTTGCGAAGCTCATGACTCCAAGGTGTCGGACTCCTTTCTGGACTCCAAATCTTCCGCACCCCTTCCAATCAAACCCAATTGGGCTCCGATCATGGAGTTCACCGCCGCGGACATCTTTCAGCACTCGCCCTTTGGTGACATCCTGAATTCACTAAAGTCTCTCTCTTTATCAGGAGAGCCCTAGCCGGACTATGGTCAGCAAGGTTGGAATGCAGACGATGAAGAAATTTGAAGCCCACCCACCACCCACTTCGTAGCCACTATCGATGATTTAACCGACATGCTCGACTTTGACTCCGAAGACATCGACGGTATGGACGCCGATGAAGGAGACGACCAAGAACCAGCGCCTATAGGGCACTAGAAAGCCACCTCATCATATGACATATACATGGTGGACACCCCAAAAGAAGAGAATGGCGATGGAACAATGGAGGATGACCCATCCAAGAAGCAGCCTAAGCGCCGGCGTCAGCGGCGCCGCTCTAAATCCCGCCAAACCAAAAACAATGATTCCGGCACCGGAGACAATAACACCCTATACAGTGCCGAAGACAACCCCCTCCAGCAGGATTCAGCGCAGGAGGATGGAGAAGCCAGCCCCCATAAGAGAGCGGCAGACAGAGAGGTAGAGGACGATAATTACATGCCTCCCTCCGAAGACGAGGCAAGCCTTGCCGACGACGAATTTGTCGTGCGTGAGGATCCCGTCGAACAAGAGCGTTTCCAACGCAGGCTTATGGCTACGGCGGGTAGCCTCAAGAAAAAACAACAGTAGCTTAGAGCTGACCAAGATTTGCTAGCCGACAGACGGAGTGAAGTCCTGGCGGCCGAAGAGTACAAACCCGGACGCCCCTCCAAGAGCTACCCAAAGCGCAGGCTGCTACCTCGATTAGAGGAGGAAGCAACTAAACCTACATCACCAGCGTACGAAGCAGCTGACCGGCCACCCCGTGGCCGCGATAGAGAGGCCTCTCGGCCATCAATTCAAGCCGCACCCCGGTGCCGCTCAAAAAGTACCAAGGCACGGGGAAACGCGCCAGACCTGCAAGACATATTGGAGGACAAGGCAAGGCAAACAAGATCGATCTATGGATCGCGTGGGCGCCCCACGACACGTGACGATAACCGTCATGCCGGATATGGCAAATACGGCCAGGCCGAACATGGCAGGCAAAGCTCATATGAGCTACGTCGTGATATAGCCCAGTACAGAGGTGCCGCACACCCACTATGCTTCACAGATGAAGTAATGGATCATCAAATCCCCGAGGGGTTCAAACCCGTAAACATCGAATCATACGATGGCACAACAGATCCTGTGGTATGGATCGAGGATTATCTCCTTCATATCCACATGGCCCGCGGTGATGATCTACACGCTATAAAATACCTCCCACTCAAGCTTAAAGGACCAGCTCGGCATTGGCTTAACAGCTTGCCAGCAGAGTCAATCGGTTGCTGGGAGGACCTGGAAGCCGCATTCCTTGACAATTTCCAGGGCACCTATGTGCGACCACCAGACGCCGATGACCTAAGCCACATAATTCAGCAGCCAGAGGAATCAGCTAGACAATTCTGGACACGGTTCCTAACCAAGAAAAATCAAATAGTCGACTGTCCGGACGCAGAGGCCCTCGCAGCCTTCAAGCATAACATCCGAGACGAATGGCTTGCCCGGCACCTAGGACAGGAAAAGCCGAAATCCATGGCAGTCCTCACAACACTCATGACCCGCTTTTGCACGGGAGAAGACAGCTGGCTAGCTCGTAGTAATAACATGACCAAGAGCCCTCGTAATTCGGATACCAAGGACAACAATGACAGGTCGCGTCACAACAAGCACAAGCGCCGCATTAACAGCGAAATACTGAGGATACGACAGTTAATGCCGGATTCAGAGGCTCTAAACCCGGCCAGCGGAAAAAGCCATTCAAAAGAAATACTCCGGGCCCATCCAATTTGGACCGAATACTTGACCGCTCGTGCCAGATACACGGCACCCCGAAACACCAGCCAATCACACCAACATGAATTGTTGGGTGTTCAAGTAGGCAGGCAAATTAAGTGCCGAAAGCAGAGACAAGGGGCTGCATAGCAATGATGAGGAAGAGCCCCGGCCGCCGAACAACAGAGGACAGAAGGGCTTTCCCCCACAAGTGCGGACGGTGAACATGATATACGCAACCCACATCCCCAAAAGGGAACGGAAGCGTGCGCTCAGGGACGTATATGCGTTGGAGCCAGTCGCCCCAAAGTTCAACCCATGGTCCTCCTACCGGATCACTTTTGATCGAAGGGACCACCCCACTAGCATTCGTCATGGCGGATTCGCCGCATTGGTCCTAGACCCAATCATTGACGGATTTCACCTTACTAGAGTCCTCATGGACGGCGGCAGCATCCTGAACCTGCTTTATCAGGATACAGTGCAAAAAATGGGCATAGATCCCTCAAGGATTAAACCCACAAAGACGACCTTTAAAGGCGTAGGTGTAGAAGCCAGCTGTACAGGCTCAGTTACACTCGAACTGGTCTTCGGATCCTCGGATAATTTTCGAAGCGAGGAGTTAATCTTCGACATAGTCCCGTTCTGCAGTGGCTATCACGCCCTGCTCGGGCGAACTGCATTTGCAAAGTTCAATGCGGTGCCGCACTACGCATACCTCAAGCTCAAGATGCCAGGCCCCCGAGGAGTCATTACGGTCAATGGAAACACCGAACGCTCTCTCCAAACAGAGGAGCACACGGCGGCCCTCGCGGCGGAAGTACTAAGTAGCCTCTCAAGGTAATTCTCCAGTCCGGCTGTTAAACGTCCGGACACCGTCAAGCGCGCCCGGAGTAACCTACAACAAGACCGTCTGGCACGTTCCGAGCAAGCATAGTAGTGCGGCCCCAATCCCAACCCTCGTGAGATTGCGAAACCAGTACCACGCATACATAATTACGCTCTGGAAATACCGTGGGCATAAGGGGAGGGGCTCAACCGCACTAGGGGATCCCGATTTAGTCATTTCTCTTTTCTTACTTTCAGGACTCCACTATTCGGAAGGCCTGTCCGGCAGTACAATCGCCGAACACACGATGCAACAGCCAAGGAGACAGCAAGCCACGTCGAATGTCCAGGTGGTCTCTATAACGAGCTAAATACCTGTCTTACTTAAAGTCTCGCAGCTTGCCCCTGGAGGGGGACATGTCAAATAATCCCATCTCTTGCTTATCGCACTATTTGTATCGTTCTGCTTTCATAGCAGCCCTTTAATAAACAATACATAGCTCTTGTCTATTATAGCATTCATTTTTTATATAAATATGTTCAGTTATGACATTATGCAACCGTACACTTTGGTACGGCCAATACACCAGGGGCTTAAGTACCCCAGAATACGGTGTGAGAAGACCGAACACTCTCATGAGTGCGGCACCCCGAACTTATAGCATTATATGCATCGGCTCCGAATCATGTCTTGGGTCAATAGTTGGGTTTGCCTGGCTCCCATGTTTTGGTACCTTACGTTCCGCTATATCGGCTAAGGTAGCGCTGGGAGAACTACTGCGATTGTGCCCCAGTTGAGCTGGGTTAACACCTCAGTAGAGAAAGCTAAAACTAACTGTCATGATAGGGCGAGAGCCAGTCGCTGTTCGAGAGGTTTTTCGAGTCCCTAAAGACTTTTGCGGCTTAGAGTGAGGAGCTGGCTTTGTCCGGGTTAGGCGTGGATAGCGCCCCGAACTCAGTCTTCCGAATACTAGGGGCTTCGCCGAAATTTAAAATTATAGAATTCTATGGCTAAGTGAGAGTGATAAAGCATTATAAGTCCGATTGCCTTGTTCGTTGTGCTGAGCGCCTCCCTCGAAGGACCCAAGAATGGGAACAAGAGCGCTCAGGTTAATCCCGAACACCCCAGCACTCGTGGCATGGGGGTAGAAGCCGACGACTTGCATCTCTCAGATTTAATAAACGGCCGCACAGACGGTAATATTTTAAATTCAAAAAGCGTTGCTTAGCGCATATGAACAAGTTTTCAGCGCACAGGATAAACACGAGCGAGTTTACTCAAAAATTAAATCCTTGGAACATTCGTTCGCTACAAGGCGGGCACCCTTCAAGACACCCTCATAATACATCTCGGGCCTGCGATGCTCCTTCCCCTCCGGTGGCCCATCTGTCACCAGCTTCTCAGCATCCAGCTTGCCCTAGTGCACTTTAGCACGGGCAAGGGCCCTACGGGCGCCTTCGATGCATATGGAGCGCTTGATGACTTCAAGCCATGGACAGGCATCCACCAGCCGCCTCACCAGCCCGAAGTAGCTCTCAGGAAGGACCTCCCCAAGCCACAGCCGGCCTATAAGGCCCTTCATGGCCTGTTCGGCTACCTTATGGAGCTCGACCAGCTGCTTCAGCTGGCCGCTCAAGGGCACCGGGTGTCCGGCCTCAGCATACTGGGACCAGAACACTTTCTCCGTCGAGCTCCCTTCTTTGGCTCGGTAGAATGCGGCGGTGTCGGACACACTGCGGGGCAGATCTGCGAATGCTCCTGGAGAGCTCCGGATTCGGGTAAGTAACAAGTAATTCACTTTCACATGCTTGCTTTGCATAAAGAATGCCTTACCCGCCGCTATCTTCTTCATCGCCTCAATTTCCTGGAGGGCCTTTTGGGCTTCAGCCTTGGCAGATTTGGCGCTTTCAAGTGCCGAGGCAAGCTCGGACTCTTGAGTCTTTGAGTCAAGCTCTAAACTCTCGTGTTTTTTCACAAGAGCATTGAGCTCTTGCCGCACCTCCGCCACCCGCGCCTCTTGTTTCTCTTGCTCGGTGTGCTCTACAGCCGCATTGTCTTTGGCCTTGGACAACACTTCCTTCATGGTCGCCACCTCCGTCGTGGCCCCTGTAACATTCACGTTGATCCTGTCACTATTTGCAACCAGGTATTTTTATATATACTTACATAAGGTACTACCTACCTTTCTTGTCCTCGAGCTGCTTCTTGGCAAGGCCGAGCTCGTTCTCGGACCGCTCGAGGCTCTGCTTCAATGCATCGACCTCCACAGTCAGTGCGGTAGAGGTCAGCAGTGCAACCTGCATTCCCATATTCACATATTTATGTTAGACTCCTGCGTATATCTTTTTAGATCCTCAGTCCGGCTTTTCTTTCCGAACACCAAACTGAGCATCAGGGGCTACTGTCTATGCGGTAACATTTTTACATGTTTTAAATACATACCTCAAAGCCTGTTAAAAGGCTGGCACAGGCTTCTGTCAGCCCGCTCTTGGCGGACTGAACCTTCTGGATCACCGCACTCATAATAGTGCGGTGCTCCTCATCGATGGAGGCGCCGTTAAGCACCTCCAGCAAATTGTCCGGCGCCTCTGGTTGGATGGAGGCCATCAGCGTCGTAGGCTTGCCCTTCTTATGAAGGGGACGCCTACCGGACTCCGGAACCACTGAAGGTTCTGGTGCGGCATCCGGCCCAGGACCGGACTTAGAGCCCTTTGGGGTTTTGCCCCCTTTGCGCCTGGAAGCCGGAAGGTCGCCTTGCGGCGCCTCTGGGGCTACCTCCTCCTGGCCCGTCCCCTTTTGGGACTCCACCTCGGCATCGTCTGTGGGGCGAGGGGAGGTAGCGGTCGGGAGTGAAAGACTATTCACATCCGATGAGTCCAGGGATCTGCTCGACGAAGCGTCGAGCTGGGCCTTGGGCGGACTGCATGATTATGTTTGGTGTTAGAAGATATTGTGCACTAAAGGAACGCCATGAGTTATTCTTGTATTCGGATACTTACGATGTTGCCAGAGGCTTGGCCCTGGATGGCCACTCCTCTCCGCCGTCTTCGGCGTCGGAGGCGTAGTCCGGAAGAAGGGTCTTCCCCTTCTTGGACCCTCCGGCCTCCCCAGTTGGGGCGGCCTTCCTTTTCTTTCCTCCCCCCGTTGGAGGGGGAGAGGTTTCTTCTTCCTCCTCCTTGTCTTCGGAGGAGGAGTGCGCTTTGGGGTCATCGGGTGATGAGTCCGACACCACCAGGCACCGGGAACTCTTTCGAGTTCCCGTGGCCTTCTTCTTGGCCTTCTTCTCTGGCACCACGTGAGGTGCCGGAACCAGCAGCTTCGTCAAGCGGGCGTCTGCTGGGCCTTCGGGCAAAGGAGCCGGACAGTCGATCTGTCCGGACGTCCTCTTCCAGTCCTGTCAAAGGAGCGGGAGCTTAGATCCCGCATAGAGTCAAACTAT
This sequence comes from Triticum dicoccoides, assembly GCF_002162155.2. Classification (NCBI taxonomy): domain Eukaryota; kingdom Viridiplantae; phylum Streptophyta; class Magnoliopsida; order Poales; family Poaceae; genus Triticum; species Triticum dicoccoides. The sequence continues at coordinate 29,944,721 of NC_041385.1, read as the reverse complement.
GAAAAACAAGTATCCCGTAAAGGGTAAAACAAGCTTACCGCGCTGGCTTGGCGCTTCACGCAGAATCCGCAATCCTCGGTAATGGGAGGGGAAACCTCGGAGCCCTTGAATAGCACCTTCCAGGCGTCTTCGTGCATTGTGTCGAAGAGCCTGGACAAAGTCTGGTGCTGGGCCGGGTCGAACTCCCACAAGTTGAAAGCCCGTCATTGACACGGGAGGATCCAGCGGAAGAGCATGACTTGGACTATGTTGACAAGTTTGACCTTCTTGTCCACCAGGTTTTGGACGCAGTTTTGGAGTCCGGTCACCTCTTCCGAATTACCCCACGACAGGCCCGTCTCTTTCCAAGAGGTGAGCCGTGTGGGGATGCCAGATCGGAATTCGGGGGCCGCCGCCCATTCAGGGTCGCGCGGCTCGGTGATGTAGAACCACCTTGATTGCCACCCCTTGATGGTTTCCACAAAGGAGCCCTCGAGCCATGTGACGTTGGGCATCTTGCCCACCATGGCGCCTCCGCACTCCACTTGCCGGCCGCCCACAACCTTCGGCTTGACATTGAAGGTCTTTTGCCATAAGCCGAAGTGGGGCTTGATGTGGAGGAAGACCTCGCACACGACGATGAACGCCGAGATGTTGAGGATGAAGTTTGGGGCCAGATCATGGAAATCCAGGCCGTAGTAGAACATGAGCCCCCGGACAAATGGGTGGAGTGGGAAGCCTAGTCCGTGGAGGAAATGGGGGAGAAACACAACCCTCTCATGGGGCCTAGGGGTGGGGATGAGCTGCCCCTCATCTGGGAGCCGGTGCGCGATGTCGTTGGACAAGTATCCGGCTTTCCTCAACTTTTTGATTTGCCCCTCCGTGACGGAGGAAGCCATCCACCTGCCTCCCGCTCCGGACATGGTTGGATAAGGTTGAGGTGGGAAGTGCGGACTTGGGCGCTGGAGCTCGAGTGCGCGGAGATGGATAAGCAAAGGAGGAAGAAGGCGTAAATGGAAAGAGTGGATCCTTATCCCCTTATATGGGCGGAGGAAACTATGTACCCCCACCAGCCTAGTAAAACTCACTTATCTCCCAAGCGCCATGATTAATGACATGGTTGGGTTACCCACGCCCGTATTGATGAGAATCCCGGAATAAGGGGACATGATCTCTGCTTTGACAAGACGTGCCAAGGAAACCGCCTCGCTAAACGCGCTGAGGTGGGACGTAAAACGATTCAAACAAACGCTTGGCCGTGGCATGATGTCACGCTGCGGAATACGTCAGCAGATTAGATTTGTACAAATATTATTCTCTCTATGGTGGTATGTGGAACTTATTTTGCAGAGCCGGACACTATCCTTGTGTTCAAACATCTTCTATGAACTATTCGGAGGAGGAACCCGCCTTGCAATGCCAAAGACAATTTGCATGCCGGACTCGTCATCATTGAAGACTGGTTCAGGGGCTACTGAGGGAGTCCCGGATTAGGGGGTGTCCGGATGACCGGACTATGACCTTTGGCCGGACTCCTGGACTATGAAGATACAAGATTGAAGACTTCGTCCCGTGTCCGGATGGGACATTCCTTGGCGTGGAAGGCAAGCTTGGCGATACGGATATGTAGATCTCCTCCCATTGTAACCGACTCTGTGTAACCCTAGCCCTCTCCGGTGTCTATATAAACCGGAGGGTTTTAGTCCGTAGGATGAACAACAATCATACCATAGGCTAGCTTCTAGGGTTTAGCCTCTCTGATCTCGTGGTAGATCTACTCTTGTACTACCCATATCATCAATATTAATCAAGCAGGAGTAGGGTTTTCCCTTCATCGAGAGGGCCCGGACCTAGGTAAAAACATCGTGTCCCTTGTCTCCTGTTACCATCCGCCTAGTCGCACAGTTCGGGACCCCCTACCCGAGATCCGCAGGTTTTGACACCAACACTAGGCATGATCATGTATATAGGCATCACGTCCGCAACAAGTAGACCGACTCCTGCCTACATCTACTACTATTACTCCACACATCGACCGCTATCCAGCATGCATCTAGAGTATTAAGTTCATAAGAACAGAGTAACGCATTAAGCAAGATGACATGATGTAGAGGGATAAACTCAAGCAATATGATATAAACCCCATCTTTTTATCCTCGATGGCAACAATACAATACGTTCCTTGCTGCCCCTGCTATCACTGGGAAAGGACACCGCAAGATCGAACCCAAAGCTAAGCACTTCTTCCATTGCAAGAAAGATCAATCTAGTAGGCCAAACCAAACTGATAATTTGAAGAGACTTGCAAAGATAACCAATCATACATAAAAGAATTCAGAGGAGATTCAAATATTTCTCATAGATAAACTTGATCATAAACCCACAATTCATCTGATCTCGACAAACATATCGCAAAAAGAGTTACATCGAATAGATCTCCAAGAAGATCGAGGAGAACATTGTATTGAGATTCAAAGAGAGAGAAGAAGCCATCTAGCTAATAACTATGGACCCGAAGGTCTGTGGTAAACTACTCACAACTCATCGGAGAGGCTATGGTGTTGATGTAGAAGCCCTCCGTGATTGATTCCCCCTCTAGAGGAGCGCCGAAAAAGGCTCCAAGATGGGATCTCACGGGTATAGAAGGTTGCGGCGGTGGAAATAGGTTTTCATGGTGCTCCTTGATGTTTTCGGGGTACGTAGATATATATAGGCGAAGGAGGTCGGCCAAGGGAGCCACAAGGGGCCCACGAGGCAGGCCCCCCCTAGGGCATGCCTTGCACCCTCGTGGCTACCTCGGCTGCTTCTTGATGTCCACTCCAAGTCTCCTGGATTGCGTTTGTTCCAAAAAGATCGCTCCCGAAGGTTTCATTTCGTTTGGACTCCGTTTGATATTCCTTTTTTTTGAAACACTGAAATAGGCAAAAAAACAGCAATTTGGGCTGGGCCTCCGGTTAGTAGGTTAGTCCCAAAAACGATATAAAAGTGTATAGTAAAGCCCATAAACATCTAAAACGGGTAATATAATAGCATGGAACAATAAAAAATTATAGATACGTTGGAGACGTATCATTGCGTAGTAGACATCAATGCACACCACCTGTCATCCACTCAAGGATCCATGTCTTTGGATCCCTGTTGTAGCCTTGAATGTGTAAGGTGGCATATAACTACAGTAGGAGCTCTTCATTCCAGTGCTCTTTATCAGTGACAAATGGAAGAAGACCAACATCCCTGAAGCAGTCAAGGGCTTCTTCCAGACATGGCAGCCCAGCCATAGCATCACAATCCAGACGCGTGTGCGGAAAAATTCTGTCTTGATTATATAGAATGCAAGAGTAATAGCTTCGCTGTTGATGGCTCCAAAATCTGTCAAATGATATTCTTGGCTTCTTGTAGGGGTTCTTGGCACTGTCAAAGAATGTATTGTCTTCTCTGAAACTGAGCATGCTAAAAGATCCATGTGTAGTGACAACACTTGGAAGCCTTGGCAGACGCGGCTTTGTCTTCATAACTTGAGGCCTGCGCTCCACATGATAGTCATATTGTGGTCCTGGAGTGGTAGGGGGAATCATAATTGGCCAGCGAACTGTGACAACCTGCCCTTCACAATTGAAGGCCGTTTCCATGGTGTGAGGCCGTGGTGGAGGAACAATGCCATCAGTGAGGACTGGCGTCACAGAAGCTTCAACATTCACATTGGCTTCAGGATCCACATTGTCTTCAGCCATGACAGGGTCATGGGCTTCAGTAGTAGTGTTGGTGGCAGACTCATTGTTTTCAACCTCCATTTGGTCAATGACTAGAGGGTCAGGCACGAACACATTCTCTCCAAGAATGACTTGATCAACAATAGGGGGTGTGGCTTCTCTTTCTCTTTCTTCTCTTCTTTCTTCTTCGGCTGATGCAGCCGGAATGTCTTTAGCATATTTAGCTTCAGACGCTTGAACAGTCATAGAAGGATTCTCTTCAGGGAACACTTGACGTGCCACTGAGCTGGATTGTTGTGAATCTTCTTATGGGATGGTGGACATGGAGACAGATGGCTTGAGACCTTTGTGAAGCCCGTGGAATGCTGGCGATGCCTTTGGAGATGGAGTGGTCTCAATGTAATTGTCGTCATCAAGTACAGGATAGGTAACTTGAGCGGGTGGAGTATGGGGTGTCCCATCTTGAACAGGGGTATATTTTTGTTGGCGCTCAGCCCAGGAGTCATCTTGAGCAATTGACGTCAATGGACGACCAATGCTAATGTATTCACTGCTTGTTGGAGCAGGCGATGATACCAATTGGCGCTCGAGCTAAGGAAGGACTTCATCATCAACTACGTTGTCTTCATGACCAATGTCTTCAGCTGCGTTGGGGTCAACAGCTGGAACTTCTTCAGATTTTGGTGCCTCTATGGGAGCAGGCTCATGGACAACCAGACATCGCTCATGATTTGCAGAGGCGGGATATGCAACAGAGATGGGATCAACAACAAGGGGCTCAGGGGAAGCAACATGATTTTTCTTTGAAGACTTAGAGCCCTTAGTCTTCAGCTTTTTCTTGGAAGGGGCATCATCACATGTATCCTTGTGCTTCCTCTTCCTGGCTTCTGCTTCAGCATGACTAGTCTTTTTGAGCTCAGAAGCAAATGAAGGGACCTTTGGCTTCGAGCCAGTCATACTGGCAGGGAAGACAATGTTGGGTTGTCCCTGCCTTGTGATGACCCACAAGTGTAGGGGATCTATCGTAGTCCTTTCGATAAGTAAGAGTGTCGAACCCAACGAGGAGCAAAAGGAAATGACAAGCGGTTTTCAGTAAGGTTTTCTCTGCAAGCACTGAAATTATCGGTAACAGGTAGTTTGGTGATAAGGTAATTCATAACGGGTGACAAGTAACAAGACTAAATAAGGTGCAGCAAGATGGCCCAATCCTTTTTGTAGCAAAAGACAAGCCTGGACAAATTTTTATATAGAGAAAAGCGCTCCCGAGGACACATGGGAATTATCGTCAAGGTAGTTTTCATCACGCTCATATGATTCGCATTCGTTACTTTGATAATTTGATATGTGGGTGGACAAGTGCTTTGGTACTGCCCTTTCTTGGACAAGCATCCCACTTATGATTAACCCCTATTGCAAGCATCCGCAACTACAAAAGAAGTATTAAGGTAAACCTAACCATATCATGAAACATATGGATCCAAATCAGCCCCTTACGAAGCAACTCATAAACTAGGGTTTAAGCTTCTGTCACTCTAGCAACCCATCATCTACTTATTACTTCCCAATGCCTTCTTCTAGGCCCAAACAATGGTGAAGTGTCATGTAGTCGACATTCACATAACACCACTAGAGGAAAGACAACATACATCTCATCAAAATATGGAACGAATACCAAATTCACATGACTACTTATAGCAAGACTTCTCCCATGTCCTCGGGAACAAACGTAACTACTCACAAATCATATTCATGTTCATAATCGGAGGGATATTAATATGTATTAAGGATCTGAACATATGATCTTCCACCGAATAAACCAACTAGCATCAACTACAAGGAGTAATCAACACTACTAGCAACCCATAGGTACCAACCTGAGGTTTTGGGACAAAGATTGGATACAAGAGATGAACTAGGGTTTGAGAGGAGATGGTGCTGGTGAAGATGTTGATGGAGATTGACCCCCTCCCGATGAGAGGATCAATGGTGATGATGATGGTGATGATTTCCCCCTCCAGGAGGGATGTTTCCCCGACAGAATAGCTCCGCCGGAGCCCTAGATTGGTTCCGCCAAGGTTTCGCCTCGTGGCGGCGGTGTTTCGTCCCGAAAGCTTGCTTATGATTTTTTCTAGGGTAAAAGACTTCATATAGCAGAAGATGGGCACCAGAGGGCTGCCAGGTGGCCCACAAGGCAAGGGGCACACCCAGGGGGGTAGGGCGCGCCCCCACCCTCGTGGCCAGGGTGTGGGCCCTCCTATGATATTTTCTTTGCTTGGTATTTTTTATTAATTCCAAAATAAACTTCCATGGAGTTTCAGGACTTTTGGAGTTGTGCAGAATAGGTCTATAATATTTGCTCCTTTTCCAGCCGAGAATTCCAGCTGCCGGCATTCTCCCTCTTCATGGAAACCTTGTAAAATAAGAGAGAATAGGCATAAGTATTGTGACATAACGTGTAATAACATCCCATAATGCAATAAATATCAATATCAAAGCATGATGCAAAATGGACGTATCAACTCCCCCAAGCTTAGACCTTGCTTGTCCTTAAGCGGAAGCCGATAATGAAAAATATGTCCACATGTTTAGAGATAGAGGTGTCGATAAAATAAAATACAGACATGAGGGCATCATGATCATTCTTATAACAACAACATATATATATATATATATATATATATATATATATATATTGTCATATGATTTCTTATGCTCGAGTAATAATCTATCCACAATGTCAAGTATGAATCAGAAACTTCATTGAGGACTAACAAATTATGCTCTCGGTCATTGAAGCAATTGCAATTTATCATAACATTGGAAAGAGTCAATATAAGAGCTTTTTAGCAAGTCCACATACTCAACTATCATTTAGTCTTTCACAATTGCTAACACTCACGTAATACTTATGGGTATGGAGTTTTAATCGGACACAGAGAAAGATAGGAGCTTATAAGTTGCCTCCCAACCTTTTACCTCAAGGGTAATGTCAACAATAATAGTTCATGCTAACTTACATCCAATTGGATATATATATATATATATATCAGGATCTTTCCAACAGAAGGTGCTTGCCAAAGGATAAAATATAAAAAGGAAAGGTGAAGATCACCATGACTCTTGCATAATGTGTAAGACAAAAGTAAAAGATAGGCCCTTCGCAGAGGGAAGCAGAGGTTGTCATGTGCTTTTATGGTTGGATGCACAAAATCTTAATGCAAAAGACCGTCACTTTATATTGCCACTTGTGATATGGACCTTTATTATGCAGTCGGTCACTTTTATTGCTTCCATATCACAAGATCATATAAAGCTTATTTTCTCCACACTAATAAGTCATACATATTTAGAGAGCAATTTTTATTGCATACAACAATGACAGCTTACTTGAAGGATCTTACTCAATCCATAGGTAGGTATGGTGGACTCTCATGGCAAAACTGGGTTTGAGGATATTCGGAAGCACAAGTAGTATCTCTACTTGGTGCAAAGAATTTGGCTAGCATGAGGGGGAAAGGCAAGCTCAACATGTTGGATGATCCATGACAATATACTTTATTTTGGATATAAGAAAACATAACCCATTACGTTGTCTTCCTTGTCCAACATCAACTCTTTAGCATGTCATACTTTAATGAGTGCTCACAATCATAAAAGATGTCCTAGATAGTATATTTATATGTGAGAACCTCTCTTTCTTTATCACTTCCTATTAATTGCAACGATGACCAAAACTATGTTTGTCAACTCTCAACAACTTTTATTCATCATATTCTTTCCTTTTCTTTTATTCCCTCAAGATCATAACAAGATAGACAAGCCCTTGACTCAACACTAATCTTTATTATATAGCCCACGGACTCGATTACATAGAGGAATCATAAAGCAAAACTCAAAACTAAATCATTCTAAAACTTTATTCTACTAGATCAAGATATTATTAAAAGGATCAAACTAAGAAAAAATGGTAAAGATAGGAGTGTGATGGTGGTACGATACCAGGGCACCTCCCCCAAGCTTGGCGGTTGCCAAGGGGAGTGCCCATACCCATGTGTTCAGTCCTCCTTTGCTGGTGACGAAGGTGGTGGTGATGATGGATAGTCGCACATCAAGCGTAAGAGCTCCTCCAGTTTGCGGATAATGCCTTGAGTGCGGTGATATGCTCCTTCAACAAAATATTTTCACATGTGAGATAATTGTTTTGTATGCGAGCTAACTCAATCATCTTGAAAGCTTCAATCTCAGTTGGGGTAAGAAGGTTGTGATGAGGTGGAAGGATGTCTTCTTCTTCTGCTGCCGGAGCATGGTCCTCCATGACCTTCTTGACCCTATCATCCTTGTTGATCTCCCTGGGTTCTTCTCTCTTCATCTCTATCTTCATTAGCCAAGCATCGTTGCCTTCATTGTTGGAGGAGGGTGACGACATGATGTCTGGCCTTGACAACTCTGACAGAAAACAGCTCGAAACAAAAACAGAGGATATTTGCGTGATACGGTGGTCAAAACCTTCGGGAGATTATACAATGATTTTTACCGACCAAAAGAAGTATCGTGCAAGAAAACGAAGTCTGGAGAGCACACGAGGTGCCCACGAGACAGGAGGGCGCGCCCAGGGGGTAGGGCGCGCCCTCCACCCTCGTGGACGCCTCGTGTCCTTCCCGGACTACTTCTTATTTTCCTATTTTCTTAAATATTCCAAAACAGAGAAAAATTCCTATTAGAACTGTTTTGGAGTCGGTTTACTTACTATACCACATACCTATTCCTTTTCGGAGTCTGAAACGTTCTGGAAAGTGTCCCTTATGTATTCCTCCGGGGTTACGGTTTCAATCACATTGGTTTCAACATTTATGGGATTACCTGAGATATACTGTTTGATCCTTTGACCATTCACCACCTTCGGACTTGTGCCTTTGAAGTTGTTGATTTTTATGGCACCAGAACGATAGTCCTCCTCGATAACATAAGGGCCTTCCCATTTAGAGAGAAGTTTTCCTGAAAAAAAATCTTAAATGAGAGTTGTATAGTAAAACATAATCACCTACATTAAACTCACACTTTTGTATCCTTTTGTCATGCCATCTTTTAACTTTTTCTTTAAACAGTTTGGCATTCTCATAGGCTTGAGTTCTCCATTCATCAAGTGAGCTAATGTCAAATAACCTCTTCTCCCGGCAAGTTTGAAATCACAACTGAGCTCTTTAATGGACCAATATGCCTTATGTTCCAGTTCGAGAGGTAAGTGACATGCTTTTCCATAAACCATTTTATATGGAGACATACCCATAGGATTTTTATATGCAGTTCTATAAGCCCATAATGCATCATCAAGTTTCTTGGACCAATTCTTTCCAGTTCTATTAACGGTCTTTTGCAAAATCAATTTAAGCTCTCTATTACTCAGTTCTACTTGGCCACTAGACTGTGGGTGATATGGAGTGCAATTCTATGATTAACATCATACTTAGCAAGCATTTTATGGAAAGCACCATGAATAAAATGTGAACCACCATCAGTCATTAGGTATCTAGGGACTCCAAACCTCGAAAAATTAACTTCTTTAAGCATTTTAATAGAGGTGTTATGATCAGCACTACTAGTTGGAATAACTTCTACCCACTTAGTAACATAATCAACAACAACCAAAATATGTGTATAGCCATTAGAGGAAGGAAACGGTCCCATATAACCAAATCCCCAAACATCAAATGGTTCAATAACAAGAGAATAATTCATAGGCATTTCTTGACGTCTACTAATATTACCAATTCTTTGATATTCATCACAAGACAAGACAAACTTACGGGCATCCTTGAAGAGAGTAGGCCAATAAAAACCAGATTGCAATACCTTATGCGTAGTTCTATCTCCAACGTGGTGTCCTCCATAAGCCTCGGAGTGACACTTGCGTAGGATCTGTTCCTATTCATGCTCAGGTACACAACGTCTAATAAGACCATCTACTCCTTTATAAAGGTGTGGGTCATCCCAGAAGTAATGTCTTAAATCATAGAAAAACCTTTTCTTTTGCTGGTATGTGAAACTAGGTGGTATAAATTTAGCAACAATGTAATTAGCATAATCAGCATACCATGGAGCAGTACGAGAAGCATTTATGATAGCTAATTGTTCATCAGGGAAGCTATCATCAATAGGTAGTGGGTCATCAAGAACATTCTCTAACCTAGACAAGTTGTCTGCAACGGGGTTCTCAGCTCCCTTTCTATCAATAATATGCAAATCAAATTCTTGTAGCAAGAGAACCCATCTAATAACTCTAGATTTAGCATATTTCTTTTCCATAAGATATTTAATAGCAGCATGATCAATGTGAACAGTTACTTTAGAATCAACAATATAAGGTCTGAACTTATCACAAGCAAATACAACTGCTAAAAATTCTTTTTCAATAGTAGCATAATTTCTCTGGGCAATGTCTAGAGTTTTACTAGCATATTGAATAACATTTAGTTCTTATCACTCTTTGTCCTAGAACAACACCTACGGCATAATCACTTGCATCACACATAATTTCAAAGGGTAAATTCCAATCAGATGGCTGAACAATAGGTGCAAAAATCAAAGCTTTCTTAAGTATTTTGAGTGCTTCTACACAATTATCATCAAAGACAAAAGGAATATGTTTTTGTAAGAGATTAGTCAGAGGCCTAGAGATTTTAGAGAAGTCCTTAATGAACCTCTTATAAAAACTGGCATGACCAAGGGAACTTCTTATACCTTTAATGTCCTTGGGACACGACATCTTTTCAAATAGCATCAACTTTAGCTTTATCAACTTCAATACCTCTTTCAGAAATTTTATGCCCTAAGACAATACCTTCATTAACTATAAAGTGACACTTCTCCCAATTCAAGACAAGACCAGTTTCTTCACATCTCTGCAAAACTCGATCAAGGTTGCTCAAGCAATCATCAAAACAAGATCCATACACAGAGAAATCATCCATGAAAACCTCAACAATATTTTCACAAAAGTCAGAGAATATAGCCATCATGCATCTTTGAAAGGTAGCAGGTGCATTACATAAACCAAAAGGCATACGTCTATAAGCAAAAGTACTGAAAGGGCAAGTAAAAGTGGTCTTTTCTTGATCCTCTTTTGACACAGGTATTTGAGAGAAACCAGAGTAACCATCTAGAAAGCAAAAATGTGTATGTTTGGATAATCTTTCTAGCATTTGATCAATAAAAGGTAAAGGGTAATGATCCTTTTTAGTAGCTTTATTTAATTTGCGGAAATCAATTACCATCCTGTAACCTGTAAGGCTGTAACAATTCTTTGCGGGGTCAATTCATCTTCATCATTGGGAACGACAGAATACCTCCCTTCTTAGGGACACAATGAACATGACTTACCCACTGGCTATCAGCAACAGGATAAATTATACCTGCCTGCAGGAGCTTTAGTATTTATTTTCTTACCACTTCTTTCTCCAATTTTATCTTGTGTTGGCATAGAGTGGGACTAATGCCCTTAAGATCATCAAGAGTATATCCAATAACAACATAATGCTTCTTCAGAGTTTTCAATAATTTCTCCTCTTCCTGCTCTAAAAGGTTAGCACTAATAATAAAAGGATATATCTTCTTTTCATCAAGATAAGCTATTTAAGAGTATCAGGTAGTGGTTTAAGCTCAAACACGGGATCACCCTTGGGTGGTGGAGGATCCCCTAGAATTTCAACAGGCAAGTTGTGTTTCAAAATAGGTCCCTGTTCAAATAATACTTCATCTATCTCCCTTCTTTTGTTCATACACATATCATTTTCATGGTCTAGCAAATATTGTTCTAAAGGATCATTAGGAGGCACGGAAATAGAAGCAAGACCAATAATTTCATCCTTACTAGGAAATTCTTTATCATGGGGTTGTCTACGCAATTTAGCAAAATTAAACGCATGAGACATATCACCCAAACCAATCGTAACAATATCCTTTTCGCAATCTATCCTAGCATTAACAATATTCAAGAAGGGTCTACCAAATATGATGGGACAAAAGCTATCTTGTGGGGAACCAAGAACAAGAAAATCAGCAAGATATTTAACTTTCCCACACAATACTTCAACATCTCTAACAATCCCAACTAGTGAAATAGTATCTCTATTGGCAAGCTAAATTGTAACATCAATTTCTTCTATCTCAGTAGGTGCAATATCATGCATAATTTCTTTATATAAGGAATGAGGTATTGCACTTGCACTAGCACCCATATCACATAAGCCATGATAACAATGATCTCCTATTTTAATAGCAATAACAGGCATGCCTACAACAGGTCTATTTTTATTCTTAGTATCTGGTCTAGCAATTCTAGCACCTTCATCACAGAAGTAAATAACATGCCCATCAATATTATCAGCCAAGAGATCTTTAACCATAGCAATACTAGGTTCAACTTTAATTTGCTCAGGTGGTGTAGGTGTTCTAGTATTACTCTTATGAACCACAGTTGAAGCTTTAGCATGATCGTTTATGTTGGGGAACGTAGTAATTTCAAAAAAATTCCTATGCACACGCAAGATCATGGTGATGCATAGCAACAAGAGGGTGAGTGTATCTTCATACCCTTGAAGATCGCTAAGCGGAAGCGTTTATCAACGCGGTTGATGTAGTCTTACGTCTTCATGATCCGACCGATCCAAGTAGCGAACGCACGGCACCTCCGAGTTCTGCACACGTTCAGCTCGATGACATCCTCGCCTTCTCGATCCAGCAAGACGGGCGAAGTAGTAGATGAGTTCTGGCAGCATGACAGTATGGTGACGGTGTTGGTGAAGAACAATCTCCGCAGGGCTTCGCCTAAGCACTACGGAAACTATGACAGAGGATAAACTAGAGGGGACGGGGTTGCCAGCACACGGCTTGGTGTTTCTTGATGTTTCTTTGGTGCTAGCCCTGCCCCTCTATTTATATGTTGAGCCTTGGGGTTGAAACTTGGAGTAAAAGCCTCCACAAAGTCGGTTTCACCCTGCCCCTCTATTTATATGTTCGGCGGCTTCACACTGCGGGCCAATTCGCTTGGCCACCCAGAGCAGATCGACAGCTACGCCCCTGGCCACCTGATCAGGTTCAGAAACTTGAACTACACAACAGATATTCGTGGAGACTTGATCTTCGACGGATTCGAGCCTGTGCCAGGAGCGTTGGACAGTCACGCGAGCACGGCCTAAACCTGCAGTCGGACAATGCTTGGAACATCATCCCTACAATAGCCCCGGATCTAAATCCGGAATAGGTTGCATTGCCCGAGGACGGAGGGATGGACCCCTCCCCACAGGACGCACGCTCATCGGCGATGGAGCCGAACACAGGTCATATCTCTGTGGACACCTGTATCCCCGGACCCCCGGACTCATATCCGGTTGTTGGCCCACGTGCGCACACTCTCGAGCCAGTCGAGCCAGCTTGGGCTCCAGTAATGGAGTTTACCGCTGCGGACGTCTTTCAGCACTCGCCTTTTGGCGACATGCTGAACTCATTAAAGTCTCTCTCTTTGTCAGGAGGCTCGGGGCTGAACTATGTCCGGCTTGAGTGGGAAGCAGGCGACGAAGGAATTCGCTGCCCACCCACCACCCACTTTGTCGCCACGATCGATGATTTAACCAACGTGCTCGACTTCGACTTCGAAGACATCGACGGTATGGACGACGATGCAGGAGACGTATAGGAGCTACCACTCACAGGGCAGTGGACAACCACCCCTTTACATGATACACATATGGCGGACACTCCAGAAGAAACCAATGGCGACGAGGCAGTAAAAGATAACCCCTCAGGAGGAAAAGGAAAGCATGGGCGCCCTTGGTGCCGCTCCAAGCCCCGCCACATTAATACCGGCCCCGGAGGTGGAATCAGCCCGGATGGTGCTGAAGAGGAATACATCCCCGATCAGCCTACCTTCAAGCAGGCCAGAGCGGCTATGGTGGGATATTTGGAAAGGGACGACTATACACCCCCCTCCGAAGATGAGGTAAGCCTCGGCAAGGACGAATTCAGCGTGCCTGAAGACCCAGTGGAACAAGTTCGCTTTAAGCGACGGCTCATAGCCACGGGAAAGAGTCTGCAAAGAAAGCAAGAGCAGCTTCAAGCTGACCGAGATTTGCTAGCGGATAGGTGGACCAAGATCCTGGCCGCCGAAACATACGGATTTGACCGCCCTAGCAAAGGGCATACGAGGCACAACTGGCTACCTCAACCTAAGAAGGAGAACCAAAGGCACACAATCCGACGCCCACACACCACCACGGTCCAAGACGGCAAAAAGAATACACAGAGAGGCCCCCTAAAGCCTTGGCATAGCGGTCATAAACGTCAAGCTAAGGAAGCTGGCGCCAAGTCCAGCAATCCCCAGTCCGGTCAACGAACAAAGAACGACTCAAGCCTATTCGGCCCGAGCCACATACTCGATCAACCATGTGCAATTCACGGTACTCCAACAAACACAGCAAAACACACTAATAGAGAATGCCGGATCTTCAAAACAAAGAGACCGGTTGTGTGCCGAAAACAATGAAGGGAGGCGTCTAGTCAAGAGACAACCCACACACCCCCTATCATACAAACCACGGCAATTCAATTGCCATATACCAAGACCCAGTAGTCCAGGGGCTCCATAATACACAAAGCCCCCACGGGTATAAATTTACAAGTAGCTCCCTCTACAAGATGTCAGGCGCAAAGGCCAAGTTCATTGGCCCATCGCCCTAACGGTCGTTCTCAGATGACCAAAAAACGCCGCATCATCGGTGCATTCCCCTCATACGGTAGCTCATGGTCTGCTAACGGGATAAACCATGCTGACTAGATTCCATGCGGTAAGCCGTAAGGCCAACGCCAGTGATATATTCACGCCTACGTACAAGGCCAAACCCCGCCACTAGAGCGGAAATCATATGGCCGTCGGAGTAACAAGTCGGGCATGCCTATCAATATTTTGATATGACATCCAACTATCCGGACACCAACTGAGGAGTCCGGGCTACTTCTCAGAATAGCGGCTGGGGTCACCAGGGTCCGATCAGGAACCTTTAGACCAACCACAGGAGGACGTTCAGCGGCCTTCGTGCACTTACCTTCACAAACTAACTTTTATGCAGAACAAGTTTGGCGGCGTGAAGTCGGCCCGGACACACAAGGACAGGACCATGCAGGTAGACGGCAGTTCGGATTCACCTTTGATCCATTCACAGCCCCCTCTAGTCCGGCCACCACAGGTTCCGCCAGAAAACCATCTCTTTTTCCTAATCATAAATCGCATTCATATGCATAGTCATATCATCCTACCGCAATGCCTAGACTTAAATAAACATGCACCGGCCGTTGTTTATCATCGACGCCTCTTTGCCATAAAAATGGCAGCCACGCTTCGTGTTACGCCTGGTTATGCCAGGGGCTCCACAGTACGGCAATAAAGTCCGACCACCTTCTCGATCGCTCGGCACCCCGAACTTATAGCAGTATATGCATCAGCTCTGAATCATGTCTTGAGTCATTGGTTGGGTTTGCCTGGCTCCCATGTTTTGGCACCTTACGTTCCATTCCCTCGGCTAAGGTGGCGCTGGGAGAACTACTGCGGTTGTGTCCCGGTTCTGCCAGACGAGCACCTCAGTAGAGAAAGCCGAAAACCGACTATCATGATGCGGCGAGAGCTGGTCAGCTGTTCGAGAGGTTGCAAAATCCTTAAAGATTTATTCCGCATAACGCCACTATAAAATGCAGATTGCGACGGATTGGTCTACCGATCAGGCGCCAATAGAGCCCCTAGTCCGGCCTTCCGGACACTAGGGGTTGCGCCAACCATACTCAAATTCCTATGGCTAAGTGAGAGTAGTAAAGCCCTATAGTCCGATTGCCTGGTTCCTGGTGAGAAACACCTCCTTATAAGGACCCAACCATGGGATAAAGAGTGTTCAAAAATACCCCGAACACCCCCGTACTTCTCACGTGGGGGCTGAAGCCGACGACTGGCCAACTCTTAGAATTTACATAGAATAAACAGCCGCAAAGGAAGAACATATGTTCAAACAAAACAGGCAACATATAATAATTGTGCCATTATCTCATATTACAAACATTGGCAAAAATGCCCTCAGGAAAATATGATGTCTTTGGCGCACTTATCCGCTGCCAGGCGGGCTCCCTTCATTACACCTTCATAATACAGTTCGGGCTTGCGATGCTCCTTACCCTCTGGTGGCCCCTTAATTATCAGCTTCTCCGCATCAAGCTTACCCCAATGCACTTTTGCATGGGCAAGCGCCATTCGCGCACATTCTATATAGACTGATCGCTTGATGGTATCAAGCCGAGGATAGGCGCCCACAATCCGCTTCACGAGTCCGAAGTAACTGCTTGGAATTGGCTCTGCAGGCCACAGCCGGATAATCAAGTCCTTCATGGCTAGTTCGGCCGCCTGGTGCAGTTCGACCAGCTGCTTCAGCTGATCGATAAAAGGCACCGGATAGTTCGGCGCCAGATACTGCGACCAGAAGTCCCTCCCCGCAGACTCCCTCTCCTTGGTCCGGTAAAATTGGGTAGCATCTGATATGCTGCGAGGCAGATCCACAAACGCCCCTGTAAAAACAAGAATTCAGCTTGCCGCTTAGAGTTCTCCAAGCTATAATGCAATAATGGCCATAGATACAACAGGCCTTACCAGCCGCAACTTTTCGGGCCTCCTGAATGTTCCGTACAGCACCTCGGGCTTCTTCCCAAGCATCTTCCGCGGCTTGGAGAGCTAGGGCGAGCTCGGATTCTTTCCCTATTAGACTCTGCTCCAAACTCTCGCTTTTCTTCACAGCATCCTGGAGCTCCCGCTCAGCAGTGACGACCCTGGCCTCATGCTTTTCACGCAGCGCCTGTTTGGCGGCAGCCCTCTCTTGGGCCTCAGCCGCTTCCTTCTTCAGCGCCTCATATTCGGCACTCGCTCCTAGGGCGTATAACACAAATACTTCTCAATAAGCAAACTTATTCACTTGCGCCCAATGCAAGACAATGTTTAACATACCTTGCTTCTCTTCTAATTGCTTCTTCACACAGACAAGTTCTTCTTTGGCCCGTTCCAAGCTCTGGTTTAGTTCGGACACTTCCGCATCATGAGCGGTAGTCCTCTCCGCAGACGCCTGTTTTCAAAGCAAATGGGTACGCATCATTAAACAAAGGTTCCCATTACAATAGAGGGTTTGATCCCCTACTCGGCTCTCTTTTGCCGGACAGTGTATCAGGGGCTACTCCTCATATCACACTAATTCTTTAAAGGTTCCTTAGAAACCATACCTCAAAGGCCTTTATAAGGCCAAGACAGGACTCATTGAACCCGCTTTCGGCAGCCTGAATCTTTCCAACCACCATACCCATAAGGGTCCGATGTTCATCGACGACAGCCGCGTTCTTTAACACTGTCAATAGGCCACCCGACAGCTCTGCGTAGACAGAGGTTGCCGGCGGAGTGGTCAAACCTCCCTTCATGGAAGGTGGCTGCTCGCCCGATCCTGGAGCCTTAGAGGCCTCCAGAACCTTATCCGGCTCTGAGCCTCTTTGAGACGACACCTCGATGTCGCGCCCAGACTTCCGGAAAGGAGTCCCCAGAGGCGTCTCGCTCGCCACGGCATTTGAACTCAACGAATCCTCCGATGAGGACTGTCCGGTAGGAGACCCCGCCGGGCCGTATGAAATGTGGCGACAGTTAAAACTACTATGCCCAGACGACCCTGGATACATAGGCGTATTCGGATTTCGGTTACTTACGATTTTCCTCGGGGTTGGGCCTCGGGATCCCACTCCGGGCTGTTATCGGCAGCCGGGGTGGATGCCTCTGGAGGGGAACCTGGCCCTCTCTTGGGCGATTCGGCCTCCAGGGACGTGGAAGTTGCAAGCTTCTTCCCGCCTGTAGAGCGAGGCTTGTCCTCCTCTGCCTCCTCCTCTTTGTCTTCGGAAGGAGCGTCGCTCGAGCCTTCGGATCTGGCGTCCGAAGCCTCGCGATAGCGGAGGCCACTCCAGGTCTTCTTGACCTTCTTGGAGGCCTCCTTCTTGGGTGCCTTGTAAGGCGCAGGGATCAGCATCTTCGTCAGAAGAGGTCCAGCCGGTTCCTCCGGCAGTGGGGCCGGACATTGCATCCGCTCCACCTTCTTTATCCATCCCTGAGGTCACAACGAGGCACAATTAGAATTGTCCCTCGGGACATGCCAACTAAAGCATGGATGGATAGGGCATGGCTGTGACTTACTTGGCTTGGAGAATCGGATAATTGATACCCCCGATCCTCGGTGGAATCCGGCCATTTTCCGGACCTAAAGAGCACCTTCCAGATATCCTCGTGGGAGGAATCATAGAGCTCCCGGAGGGTTTGGTGCTCGGCTGGGTCGAACTCCCACAAGGTGCAGGCTCGACGTTGGCAAGGGAGAACCAGGCGAACTAGCATCACCTGGACCATGTCAACAAGTTTGACGTCCTTGTTAACCATACTCTGAACACGCGTCTAGAGCAGTGACAGCTCGTCAGACGAGCACCAGCTCGGGCCCTTCTTGGGCCAGGACGTGAGCCGCAGTGGAGCTCCGGATATGAACTCAGGAGCTGCAGCCCACTCTTCGCTGCGTGGTTCGGTGATATAAAACCACTGCTGCTGCCACTCCTTGACGGAGTCATTGAAAGTGCCCTTCGGCCAAACTACCTTGGACATCTTTCTGACCATGGCGCCGCCGCACTCAGCGTGTTCGCCACTCACCACCTTGGGCTTCACATTGAAAATCTTCAGCCACGGGCCGAAATGAGGCGGAATCCGGAGGAAGGCCTCGCATGCGACGATGAACATCGAGATATTGAGAAAAGAGTTGGGGGAAAGATCATGAAAATCAACCCCATAGTAATACATGACTCCACGTACAAATGGGTGGAGGGGAAACCCGAGCCCACGGACAAAATGGGGAAGGAACACGACTCTCTCGTCAGGCTCTGGAGTAGGGACGACCTGTCCCGCCAGTGGGAGACGGTGGCCGATCTTCTTGGCCAGATACCCGGCTTCTCGGAGCCTCTTGATATCCTTCTCCCGGACGGTAGAGGCCATCCATTTACCTCCTGCTCCGGATTCGGACATCTTTGGAAAACCTCTCTTCAATGGAGAAGTAGAGTGCTTGGGCGTTAGGGCTCGAGCAGAGGGGAATGAGTTAGCGGAAGAAGAAGGCGTGGGTAAAAGAGGAAGATACCTTGTCTCTTTATAAGAGAAGGTAAGAGCTTTTTGCGCCTCCCCACTTGCCTGGTGGAGCCCGCTCACCTCCCACTTACCGCGATTGGCGGTGCGGTTGGATTACCCGTACCCGTATTGATGAGAATCCCGTGATAAGGGGACATGATCTTCGCTTCGACGAGACGTGCTAAGGAAACCACCTCGCAATATACGCTGAGGCTGGGCGTTGTCAACTGAAGTGTCATTCTCTCTATGGTGGTATGTGAGGATCCTTTTGCAGATCCGGACACGGCCTACGTGTTCGATAATAACCTTGGAGTATTCGGAGGAGGAACCCACCTTGCAATGCCGAGGACAAGACTGCGTGCCAGACTCATCGTCATTGAAGCCTGGTTCAGGGGCTACTGAGGGAGTCCTGGATAAGGGGGTATCCGGACAGCCGGACTATATTCATCGTTCGGACTATAGAAGCGTTAAGATACAAGACTCAAGACTTCGGCTCGTGTCCGGATGGGACTCTCCTTTGCGTGGAAGACAAGCTTGGTGACTCGGATATTATGTTTCCTTCCTTGTAACCGACTCCACGTAAATCCTAGCTCTCCGGTGTCTATATAAACCGAAGAGTATGATCCTTAGAAGGCCGATCACAATTACAATCATACCATCATAGGCTAGCTCTTAGGGTTTAGCCTCTATAATCTCGTGGTAGATCTACTCTTGTACTACACATATCTTCAATATTAATCAAGCAGGAAGTAGGGTTTACCTCCATCGAGAGGGCCCGAACCTGGGTAAACATTGTGTCCCTTGCTTCCTGTTACCATCAGCCTAAGACGCACAGATAGGGACCACCTACCCAAGATCCGCCGGTTTTGACACTGACAGCGAGGTTCTTGTTTGTTTGTGTAGGTGCGTGGGACTTCTGAGGAGCCTCCTACTGGATTGATACCTTGGTTCTCAAAAACTGAGGGAAATACTTGCGCTACTTTGCTGCATCACCCTTTCCTCTTCAAGGAAAACCAACGCAAGCTCAAGATGTAGCAAGAAGGATTTCTGGCACCGTTGCCGGGGAGGTCTTCGCTCAAGTCAAGACATACCAAGTACCCATCACAAACTCATCTCCCTTGCATTATATTATTTGCCATTTGCCTCTCGTTTTCCTCTCCTCCACTTCACCCTTGCCGTTTTATTCGCCCTCTCTTTCCCAATCTCCTCTCTCTTTCGCTTGCCCTTTTTGTTTGCTTGTGTGTTGGATTGCTTGTCACGATGGCGCAAGATAATACCGAATTGTGTGACTTCTCTAATACCAATAATAATGATTTCCTTAGCACTCCGATTGCTCCTCTTAATGATGTTGAGTCTTGTGAAATCAATGCTGCTTTGCTGAATCTTGTTATGAAAGATCAATTCTCCGGCCTTCCAAGTGAAGACGCCGCTACCCATCTAAACAACTTTGTTGATTTGTGTGAGATGCAAAAGAAGAAAGATACGGATAATGATATGTTAAATTGAATTTATTTCTGTTTTCACTTAGAGATCATGCTAAAATTTGGTTTTTGTCTTTGCCTAAGAGTAGTATTGATTCATGGAATAAGTGCAAAGATGCTTTTATCTCTAAGTATTTCCTCCCGCTAAAATCATCTCTCTTAGGAACGATATTATGAATTTTAAACAACTTGATCATGAGCATGTTACCCAATCTTGGCAAAGAATGAAATTGATGATTCGCAATTGCCCTACTCATGGTTTGAATTTATGGATGATCATACGAAAATTTATGCCGGATTGAATTTTGCTTCTAGAAATCTTTTAGATTCAGTCGTGGGAGGCACTTTTATGGAAATCACCTTAGGAGAAGCTACTAAACTCCTTGATAACATTATGGCTAATTATTCTCAATGGCACACCGAAAGATCTACTAGTAAAAAAGTGCATGCTATAGAAAAAGTTAATGTTTTGAGTGGAAAGATGGATGAACTTATGAAATTGTTTGCTACTAAGAGTGCTCCTATTGATCCCAATGATATGCCTTTGTCTACTTTGATTTAGAATAATAATGAATCTATGGATATGAATTTTGTTGGTAGGAATAATTTTGGTAACAACACTTATAGAGGAAACTTTAATCCTAGACCGTTCCCTAGTAATTCCTATAATAATTATGGTAATTCCTACAACAATTCTTATGGAAATTTTAATAAGATGCCCTCTGATTTTGAGAATAGTGTTAAAGAATTTATGATCTCTCAAAAGAATTTTAATGCCTTGCTTGAAGAAAAATTGCTTAAAGTTGATGATTTGGCTAGGAACGTTGATAGACTTTCGCTTGATGTTGATTCTTTGAAACTTAGATCTACTCCTCCTAAGCATGATATCAATGAGTCTCTCAAAGCCATGAGAATTTCCATTGATGAGTGCAAAGAAATAACCGGTAGATTGCGTGCTAAGAAAGATTGTTTTGTAAAAGTGTGTTCTTTTAGTTTCCATGAAAATAATGGTGAAGATCTAAAAGTTATTGATGTGCCCCCTATTAAATCTTTGTTTTGCAATTTGAATCTTAATAATGATGGGACTGGAGATGAGTCAACTTTAGTTAAAAGGTGTCCCAATGATTCAGAGTTTTTAGATATTGATGCTAAATTTGGTAAAAGGGGGATTGGAGAGGTCAAGACTTTAAATAGCATTGAACCCACTATTATTGATTTCGAGGAATTTAATTATGATAATTGTTCTTTAAAAGATTGTGTTTCCTTGTTGCAATCCGTATTGAATTCTACTCATGCTTATAGTCAAAATAAAGCTTTTACCAAACATATCGTTGATGCTTTGATGCAATCTTATGAGGAAAAACTTAATTTGGAAGTTTCTATACCTAGAAAACTTTATGATGAGTGGGAACCTACTATAAAGATTAAAACTAAAGATCATGAGTTCTATGCTTTGTGTGATTTGGGTGCTAGTGTTTCCACAATTCCGAAAACTTTATGTGATGTTCTAGGTTTTCATGATCTTGATGATTGCTCTTTAAATTTGCACCTTGCGGATTCACCATTAAGAAACCTATGGGAAGGATCAATGATGTTCTTATTGTTGCAAATAGGAATTATGTGCCTGTGGATTTTATCATTCTTGACATAGATTGCAATCTTTCATGTCCTATTATTCTTGGTAGACCTTTCCTTAGAATGATTGGTGCAATTAATTGATATGAAGGAAGGGAATATTAGATTCCAATTTCCATTAAGGAAAGGCATGGCGCACTTTCCAAGGAAGAAAGTTAAATTACCTTATGAATCTATCATGCGAGCTACTTATGAATTGAGTGCCAAAGATGGTACTACTTAGATCTATTCTCGCTTTTATGCCTAGCTAGTGGCGTTAACCGATAGCGCTAGTTGGGAGGCAACCCAATTTTATTTTTGTTTATTGCTTTTTGCTTCTGTTTAGTAATAAATATTTTATCTAGCTTCTGTTTAGATGTGTTTTCATGTTTTAATTAGTGTTTGTGCCAAGTAGAACCTATAGGATAACATATGGTAATAGTTAATTTGATTCTGCTGAAAAACAGAAATTTCGCGCTCACGATAAAAAATTCAATAAATCACAGAAACATGCTCTTGCATTGATTCTTTTTTCTGTAGATCAACAGACAAATTTCCTAGGAAGTCCTATTTTGGTAGGATTTTTAGAGTTCCAGAAGTATTCGAAAGTTACAGACTGCTACATACTGTTCTATTTTTGACAGATTCTGTTTTTCGAGTGTTGTTTGCTTATTTTGATGCATCTATGGCTAGTATCGGTGAGTATGAACCATAGAGAAGTTGGAATATAGTAGTTTTAACACCAATATAAATAAAGAATGATTTCCTTACAGTACCTTATGTGGTGGTTTTTCTTTCTTGCACTAACGGAGCTTATGAGATTTCCTGTTGAATTTTGTGTTGTGAAGTTTTCAAGTTTTGGGTAAAGATTTGATGGACTATGGAATAAGGAGTGGCAAGAGCCTAAGACTGGGGATGCCCATGGCACCCCAAGATATTCAAGGACAACCAAAAGCCTAAGCTTGGGGATGCCCCGGAAGGCATCCCCTCTTTCGTCTTCGTTTATCGGTAACTTTACTTGGAGCTATATTTTTATTCACCACATGATATGTGTTTTGCTTCTAGCGTCTTGTATGATATGAGTCCTTGCTTTTTAGATTACCACAATCATCCTTGCTGTACACACCTTTTGGGAGAATCCCACTTGATTTGGAATCTATTAGAATACTCTATGTGCTTCACTTATATCTTTTGAGCTAGATAATTTTGCTCTAGTACTTCACTAATATCTTTTAGAGCACGGCGGTGGTTTAATTTTGTAGAAATTGTTGATCTCTCATGCTTAACTTATATTATTTTGAGAGTATTTTAGGACATCATGGTATTTTCTATGGTTATAAAATTGGTCCTAGAATGATGGGCATCCAAGTTGGGTAAATAAAAACTATCATAGGAAGTGAATTGGATGTTGTGACGCCCCCGATTCAATCGTACACTAATCATGCACGCAAATGTGTACGATCAAGATCAGGGACTCACAAGAAGATATCACAACACAACTCCAAAATAAAAATAAGTCATACAAGCTTCATATTACAAGCCAGGGGCCTCGAGGGCTCGCATACAAATGCTCGATCATAGACGAGTCAGCGGAAGCAACAATATCTGAGTACAGACATAAGTTAAACAAGTTGCCATAAGATGGCTAGCACAAACTAGGATACAGATCAAAAGAGGCTGAGGCCTCCTGCCTGGGATCCTCCTAAACTACTCCTGGTCGTCGTCAGCAGACTGCACGTAGTAGTAGGCACCTCTAGTGTAGTAGGAGTCGTCGTCGACGGTGGCGTCTGGCTCCTGGGCTCCAACGTCTGGTTGCAGCATCCGAGAAGAAGAGGAAAACGGGGGAAAAGAGGGAGCAAAGCAACCGTGAGTACTCATCCAAAGTACTCGCAAGCAAGGATCTACACTACATATGCATGGGTATATGTGTAAAGAGGCCATATCGATGGACTGAACTGCAGAATGCCAGAATAAGAGGGGGATAGCTAGTCCTATCGAAGACTACGCTTCTGGCAGCCTCCGTCTTGCAGCATGTAGAAGAGAGTAGATTGAAGTCCTCCAAGTAGCATCGCATAGCATAATCCTACCCGGCAATCCTCCCCTCGTCGCCCTATGGAAAAGCGATCACCGGGTTGTCTGTGGAACTTGTCTGGGTGTGTTTTATTAAGTATCCGGTTCTAGTTGTCATAAGGTTAAGGTACAACTCTTGGTCGTCCTTTTACCGAGGGACACGGCTATTCGAATAGATTAACTTCCCTGTAGGGGTGCACCACATAACCCAACACGCTCGATCCCATTTGGCCGGACACACTTTCCTGGGTCATGCCCGGCCTCGGAAGATCAACACGTCGCAGCCCCACCTAGGCACAATAGAGAGGTCAGCACGCCGGTCTAACTCCTATGCACGCAGGGGTCTGGGCCCATCACCCATTGCACACCTGCACATTGCGTACGCGGCCGATGAGCAGACCTAGCCTTCCTTATACAAGGACAGGCGTTCCAGTCCAACCCGGCGCGTGCCGCTCAGTCGCTGACGTCTAGAAGGCTTCGGCTGACACCACGACGTCGAGTGCCCATATCTTTCCAGCGTAATTGGTTAGTGCGTATAGGCCAGTGGCCAGACTCAGATCAAATACCAAGATCTCGTTAAGCTGTTATTATGAAGCAACCTGCGAACGCCGACCAGGGCCAGGCCCACCTCTCTCCTAGGTGGCCTCAACTTGCCCTGTCGCTCTGCTACGTCTTCAGCTTGCGTTGGTTTTCCTTGAAGAGGAAAGGGTGATGCAGCACAGTAGCGTAAGTATTTCCCTCAGTTTTTGAGAACCAAGGTATCAATCCAGTAGGAGGCCTCTCAACAAGTCCCACGAACCTACACAAACAAACAAAGAACTCGCAACCAACGCGACAAAGGGGTTGTCAATCCCTTCACGGCCACTTGCGAAAGTGAGATATGATAGAGATAATATGATAAGATAAATATATTTTTGGTATTTTATAATATAGATGCAGAAAATAAAGATGCAAATAAAAGTAGATTGGAAGCAAATATGATAAGAGATAGACCCGAGGGCCATAGGTTTCACTAGTGGCTTCTCTCAAGAGCATAAGTATTACGGTGGGTGAACAAATTACTATCAAGCAATTGATAGAAAAGCGAATAATTATGACGTTATCTAGGCATGATCATGTATATAGGCATCACGTCTGCAACAAGTAGACCGACTCCTGCCTGCATCTACTACTATTACTCCACACATCGACCGCTGTCCAGCATGCATCTAGAGTATTAAGTTCATAAGAACAGAGTAACGCATTAAGCAAGATGACATGAAGTAGAGGGATAAACTCAAGCAATATGATATAAACCCCATCTTTTTATCCTCGATGGCAACAATACAATACGTGTCTTGCAACCCTTTCTGTCCCTGGGTAAGAACACCACAAGATTGAACCCAAATCTAAGCACTTCTCCCATGGCAAGAAAGATCAATCTAGTAGGCCAAACCAAACCGATAATTCGAAGAGACTTGCAAAGATAACTCAATCATATAAAAGAATTCAGAGAAGATTCAATTATTATCCATAGATAAATCTGATCATAAACCCACAATTCATCGGATCTTGACAAACACACCGCAAAAAGAGATTACATCGAATAGTTCTCCACAAGAGAGGGGAAGAACATTGTATTGAGATCCAAAAAGAGAGAAGAAGCCAACTAGCTAATAACTATAGACCCGAAGGTTTGTGGTAAACTACTCACAACTCATCGGAAGGGCTATAATGTTGATGTAGAAGCCCTCCGTGGTGGATTCCCCCTCCGGCAGAACGCCGGTGATGGCTCCAAGATGGGATCTTGCGGATACAGAAGGTTACGGTGGTGGAAATTGTATTGTGGTTGCTCCCTGGATGTTTTCGGGGTACGTAGGCTTATATGGGAGGAAGAAGTACGTCGATGGACGCCCGAGGGGCCCACGAGACAGGGGGCGCGCCCTATAGGGGGGCGCCCTCCTATCTCGTGGAGGCTCCGGCTATTTCTTGACATGCACTCCAAGTCCTCTGGATCACGTTCGTTCCAAAAATCACGCTCCCGAAGGTTTCATTCCGTTTGGACTCCGTTTGATATTCCTTTTCTTCGAAATACTGAAATAGGCAAAAAAAAACAACAATACGGGCTGGGCCTCCGGTTAGTAGGTTAGTCCCAAAAATGATAATAATGTATAAAATATAGCCCATAAACATCCAAAATAGGTAATATAATATCATGGAACAATCAAAAATTATAGATACGTTGGAGACGTATCAAGCATCCCCAAGCTTAATTCCTGCTCGTCCTTGAGTAGGTAAATGATAAAAACAGAATTTTTGATGTGGAATGCTACCTAGCATAATTCTCAATATAATTTTTTTTATTGTGGCATGAATGTTCAGATCCAAATGATTCAAGATAAAAGTTCATATTGACAAAAGAAATAGCAATACTTCAAGCATACTAATAAAAGTAATCATGTCTTCTCAAAATAACATGGCTAAAGAAAGTTCATCCCTACAAAATCATATAGTTAGGCTATGATTCATTTTCGTCACACAAAGATGTTCCCAACTTCTATACCCCCGATGACAAGCCAAGCAATTGTTTCGTACTTAAATAATCTCAAACTTTTTCAACCTTCACGCAATACATCAGCGTGAGCCATGGATATAGCACTATGGATGGAATAGAATAATGATTGGGGATTGTGTGGAGAAGAAAAAAAGGAGAAAGTCTCACATTGACAAGGATAATCAACGGGCTATGGCGAATGCCCATCAATTGATGTCAACATGAGGAGTAGGGATTGCCATGCAATGGATGCACTAGAGCTATAAATGAATGAAAGCTCAACAAAAGAAAACTAGTGGGTGTGCATCCAACTTGCTTGCTCACGAAGACCTAGGGCATTTGAGGAAGCCCATCGTAGGAATATACAAGCCAAGTTCTATAACGAAAAATTCCCACTAGTATATGAAAGTGACAACCTATGAGACTCTCTACATGAAGAACATGGTGCTACTTTGAAGCACAATATATGGGACTCAATAAAGAACAAGGTGCTACTTTGAAGTACAAGTGTGGAAAAGGAGATAGTAGCATTGCCCTTTTTATTTATTTTTTTTCCTTTTTTTCTTTTGGCCTTTCTTTTTTTTCTCTTTGGCCTTCCCTTTTTTTTCTTTTTGGGCAATGCTCTAATAATGATGATCATCACACTTTTATTGATTACAACACATAAATTACAACTCGAAATTAGAACAAGATATGACTCTATATGAATGCCTCCGGCGGTGTACCGGGATGGTGCAATGAATTTAGAGTGACATGTATAAAAATTATGCATGGTGGCTTTGCCACAAATACAATGTCAACTACATGATCATGCAATGGCAATATGACAAAAGTAATGTATTTCATGATGATGATGAACGAAACGGTGGAAAGTTGCATGGCAATATATCTCGGAATGTCTATGGAAATGCCATAAATAGGTAGGTATGGTGGCTGTTTTGAGGAAGATATAAGGAGGTTTATGTGTGATAGAGCATATCATATCACGGGGTTTGGATGCACCGGCGAAGTTTGCACCAACTCTCAAGGTGAGAAAGGGCAATGCACGGTACCGAAGAGGCTAGCAATGATGGAAAGGTAAAGGTGTGTATGATCCATGGACTCAAAATTAGTCAAAAGAACTCATATACTTATTGCAAAAATTTAGAAGTCATCAAAAACCAAGCACTACGCACATGCTCCTAGGGGGATAGATTGGTAGGAAAAGACCATCGCTCGTCCCCTACTGCCACTCATAAGGATGCACAAGCCAGGTACACTTCATGCTTCAAATTTGTTACACAACTTTAACCATACGTCCATGCTACAGGACTTGCTAACTTCAACACAAGCATTCTTTAAATTCATAATCACCCAAATAGCATGACTTTAATATCACTACCTCCCTATCTCAAAACAATCATCAAGTATCAAGTTGATCATAGCATCCAATTCACTTCCTATGATAGTTTTTATTATACCCAACTTGGATGCTCATCATTCTAGGACCAATTCATAACCAAAGCAAATACCATGCTGTTCTAAGAGACTTTCAAAATAATATAAGTGAAGCATGAGAGACTAGCAATTTCTTCAAAATTAATCTACCGCCATGCTCTAAAAGATATAAGTGAAGCACTAGAGCAAAAATTATCAAGCTCAAAAGATATAAGTGAAGCACATAGAGTATTCTAGCAAATTCTAATCAATTTGGCTTCTCCCAAAAGGTGTGTACAGCAAGGAAGATTGTAGTAAACTAACAAGCAAAGACCAATATAATACACGACGCTCCAAGCAAAACACATATCATGTGGTAAATAAAAATATAGCTCCAAATAAAGTTACCAATGAACAAATATGAAAGAGGGGATGCCTTCCGGAGGCATCCCAAAGCTTAGGCTTTTGGCTATATTTTATTCCATAGTCCATCAAATCTTTACCCAAAACTTGAAAACTTCACAACACAAACTCAACAGGAAATCTTATAAGCTCCGTTAGTGAAAGAAAACAAAACCACCACATAAGGTACTGTAATGAACTCATTCATTATTTAAATTAGTGTTAAACCTACTGTATTCCAAGTTCTCTATGGTTCATACCCTTACATACTATCCATAGATGCATCAAAATAAGTAAACAACACATGAAAAACAGAATCTGTAAAAAACAGAACAGTCTGTAGCAATCTGTATCTAACGCAAACTTCTGGAACCTCCAAAATCCTACCAAAATAGAACGTCCTAAACAATTTGTTTATTGAACATCAGAAAAAAGAATCAATGCAAAAGCTCGCTACTGTGATTTATTGATTTTTTTCTCGTGAGCGCAAAGTTTCTGTTTTTCAGCAGAATCAAATCAACTCATATTATAGGTTATCCTATAGGTTCTACTTGGCACAAACACTAAATAAAACATGAAAACACATATAAACAGAAAGTAGAAACAAAATTTAACACTAAACAGGAACAAAAACAAAAAACATAAAGAAAATTGGGTTGCCTCCCAGCTAGCGCTATCGTTTAACGCCCCTAGCTAGGCATAAAAGCGAAGATAGATCTAAGTAGTGCCATCTTTGGCACTTGGTCCATAAGTAGCTCGCATGATAGAATCATAAGGTAATTTGACTTTCTTTCTTGGAAAGTGCTCCATGCCTTTCTTTAATGGAAATTGGAATCTAATATTCCCTTCCTTCATATCAATAATCGCGCCAATTGTTCTAAGGAAAGGTCTACCAAGAATAATAGGGCAAGAAAGATTGCAATCTATATCAAGAACGATAAAATCAACGGGCACCAAATTTCTATTTGCAACAATAAGGACATCATTGATCCTTCCTATTGGCTTTTTAATAGTGGAATCCGCAAGATGCAAATTTAAAGAGCAATCATCAAGATCATGGAAACCTAGAATATCACATAAAGTTTTCGGAATCGTGGAAACACTAGCACCCAAATCACACAAAGGAAAACAATCATGATCTTTAATTTTAATTTTAATAGTAGGTTCCCACTCATCATTAAGTTTTCTAGGTATAGAAACTTCCAAATTAAGTTTTTCATCAAAAGATTGCATCAAGGCATCAATGATATGTTTGGTAAAAGCTTTATTTTGACTATAAGCATGTGGAGAATTAACAACGGATTGCAACAAGGAAATACAACTTTATAATGAACAATTATCATAATCAAATTCCTTGAAATCCGAGATAGTGGGTTCAATGCTATTTAAAGTCATGACCTCTCCAATCCCACTTTTACCAAATTTAGCATCAAGATCTAAAAACTCTGAATTCTTGGGACGCCTTCTAAATAAAGTTGACTCATCTCCAGTCCCATTATTTTCAAGATTCAAATTGCAAAACAAAGATCTAATGGGGGACACATCAATAACTTTGAGATCTTCATCATTATTTTCATGGAAACTAGAAAAACATGCTTTTATAAAGCTATCTTTCTTAGCACGCAATCTAGCGGTTCTTTCCTTGCACTCGTCAATGGAAATTCTCATTGCTTTGAGAGACTCATTGATATCATGCTTAGGAGGAGAAGATCTAAATTTAAGAGAATCAACATCAAGCGAAAGTCTATCAACGTTCCTAGCCAGATCATCAACTTTGAGCAATTTTTCTTCAAGCAAAGCATTAAAATTCTTTTGAGAAACCATAAATTCTTTCACACTATTCTCAAAATCAGAGGGCATCTTATTAAAATTATTAGAAGAATTATTGTAGGAATTTCCATAATTATTAGAGGAATTGCTAGGGAACGGTCTAGAATTAAAATTTCCTCTATAAGCATTGTTTCCAAAATTATTCCTACCAACAAAATTCACATCCATAGATTCATTATTATTCTCAATCAAAGTAGACAAAGGCATATCATTGGGATCAAGAGGAGTATTTTTAGTAGCAAACAAATTCATAAGTTCATCCATCTTTCCACTCAAAACATTAATTTCTTCTATAGCATGCACTTTTTTACTAGTAGATCGTTCGGTATGCCATTGAAAATAATTAGCCATAATATTATCAAGAAGTTTTGTTGCATCTCCTAAAGTGATTTCCATAAACGTGCCTCCGGTGGCCGAATCTAAAAGATTTCTATAAGCAAAGTTCAAACCGGCATAAAAATTTTGTATGATCATCCATAAATTCAAACGATGAGTAGGGCAATTGCGAATCATCAATTTCATTCTTTCCCAAGACTAGGCAACATGCTCATGATCAAGTTGTTTAAAACTCATAATATCGTTCCTAAGAGTGATGATCTTAGCGGGAGGAAAATACTTAGAGATAAACGCATCTTTGCACTTGTTCCAAGAATCAATACTATTTTTAGGCAAAGACGAAAACCAAACTTTAGCACGATCTCTAAGTGAAAACGGAAATAACTTCAATTTAACAATATCATTATCCGTATCTTTCTTCTTTTGCATATCACACAAATCAGCAAAATTGTGTAGATGAGTAGCGGCATCTTCACTAGGAAGGCCAGCGAATTGATCTTTCATAACAAGATTCAGCAAAGCAGTATTGGTTTCACAAGACTCAACATCATTAAGAAGAGCAATCGGAGTACTAAGGAAATCATTATTATTGGTATTCGAGAAATCACACAATTTGGTATTATCTTGCGCCATGGCAACAAGTAATCCAACACACAAGCAAACAGAAAAAGGAAAGCGGAAAAGAGAGGAGGAGATTTGGAAAGAGAGGGCGAGTAAAACGACAAAGGTGAAGTGGGGGAGAGGAAAACGAGAGGCAAGTGGAAAATAATGTAAATGCGAGGGAGATGAGTTTGTGATGGGTACTTGGTATGTCTTGACTTGAGCGAAGACCTCCCCGGTAACGGCGCCAGAAATCCTTCTTGCTACGTCTTGAGCTTGCGTTGGTTTTCCTTGAAGAGGAAAGGGTGATGCAGCACAGTAGTGTAAGTATTTCCCTCAGTTTTTTAGAACCAAGATATCAATCCAGTAGGAGGTTTCTCAACAAGTCCCATGAACCTACACAAACAAACAAAGAACTCGCAACCAACGCGACAAAGGGGTTGTCAATCCCTTCACGGCCACTTGCGAAAGTGAGATCTGATAGAGATAATATGATAAGATAAATATATTTTGGCATTTTATAATATAGATGCAGAAAATAAAGATGCAAATAGAAGTAGATTGGAAGCAAATATGATAAGAGATAGACCCGGGGGCCATAGGTTTCACTAGTGGCTTCTCTCAAGAGCATAATTATTACGGTGGGTGAACAAATTACTGTCAAGCAATTGATAGAAAAGCGAATAATCATGACGTTATCTAGGCATGGTCATGTATATAGGCATCACGTCCGCAACAAGTAGACCGACTCCTGCCTGCTTCTACTACTATTACTCCACACATCGACCGCTATCCAGCATGCATCTAGAGTATTAAGTTCATAAGAACAGAGTAACGCATTAAGCAAGATGACATGAAGTAGAGGAATAAACTCAAGCAATATGATATAAACCCCATCTTTTTATCCTCGATGGCAACCATACAATACGTGTCTTGCAACCCTTTCTGTCACTGGGTAAGAACACCGCAAGATTGAACCCAAAGCTAAGCACTTCTCCCATGCCAAGAAAGATCAATCTAGTAGGCCAAACCAAACCGATAATTCGAAGAGACTTGCAAAGATAACTCAATCATATAAAAGAATTCAGAGAATATTAAATTATTATCCATAGATAAATCTGATCATAAACCCACAATTCATCGGATCTTGACAAACACACCGCAAAAAGAGATTACATCGAATAGTTCTCCACAAGAGAGGGGAAGAACATTGTATTGAGATCCAAAAAGAGAGAAGAAGCCAACTAGCTAATAACTATAGACCCGAAGGTCTGTGGTAAACTACTCACAACTCATCAGAAGGGCTATGGTGTTGATGTAGAAGCCCTCCATGGTGGATTCCCCCTCCGGCAGAACACCGACGACGGCTCCAAGATGGGATCTCACAGATACAGAAGGTTACAGTGGTGGAAATTGTATTGTGGTTGCTCCCTGGATGTTTTCGGGGTACGTGGGTTTGTATAGGAGGAAGAAGTATGTCGGTGGACGCCCGAGGGGCCCACGAGACAGGGGGGCGCCCTCCTATCTCGTGGAGGCTCCGGCTGTTTCTTGACTTGCACTCCAAGTCCTCTGGATCACGTTCGTTCCAAAAATCATGCTCCCGAAGGTTTCATTCCGTTTGGACTCCGTTTGATATTCCTTTTCTTCGAAATACTGAAATAGGCAAAAAAACAGCAATACGAGCTGGGCCTCCGGCTAGTAGGTTAGTCCCAAAAATGATAATAATGTATAAAATAATCCCCATAAACATCCAAAACAGGTAATATAATAGCATGGAACAATCAAAAATTATAGATACGTTGGAGACGTATCACGCTCCGCCACGAAGATCCACAGAGAGGGCCGTCGGGAAAGTATGTCCTTTCAGCCCCCAATTCGTGAATCAACCGCGGGTACTCAACGAGCTGACCCGACTTTAGTCACCATCTGTATAGTATGTATGTATAGTATATACCCATGATCACCTCCCAAGTGATCATGGCCCGATAGTATAGCAAGGCAGACTGACAAGTATGTAGGGCCACAGATGATAAACTAGCATCCTATACTAAGTGACGGTGTCCTGGACTAGGGGGTACTCAACGCGTCATCTCCCGATCAGTTGGATTGGGCCGAGGACCCCCATGGCCGTATACTCATGGGCCAATCCGGACAGCTGCCGCATACAAGGAAGAATCCACAAGACTTGGCGATCAAGACAAGGACTCCTCCCCCACCGGCGTATTCGGCTAGGACTCTTGTTATCCTAGGCCTCTGGTGCATTATATAAACCAAGGCCAGGCTAGTCGATAGATACAACAACAATCATACCATAGGCTAGCTTCTAGGGTTTAGCCTCTCTGATCTCGTGGTAGATCAACTCTTGTACTACCCATATCATCAATATTAATCAAGCAGGAGTAGGGTTTTACCTCCATCGAGAGGGCCCGAACCTGGGTAGACATTGTGTCCCTTGCCTCCTGTTACCATTGATCCTAAGACGCACTGCTTGGGACCCCCTACCCGAGATCCGCCGGTTTTGACACCGACATTGGTGCTTTCATTGAGAGTTCCGCTGTGTGATCGGCGAAAGGATCAATGGCTCGACTATAGGTCAACTGCGACGTCGACTTCTTCGTCACCAGCTCGACTGGTCACCTTGGCTTGACCGAGGACTGTGCCCTACCTACGATCGTCATGTTCGGATGAAGGCCTTCATCAACACCAACTCCGATCTCTATCAAGATCATGGAGGAGTCATCCATGGAGCTCGGGGGCTCAACGCCAACATTGCCCTCAGGCGACCGTGCTGTTTTTATGGACAGCAAACTTGTATCCGCCACCACCACCTCCTCGAGTGTCGCTTAAACAATTACTTCAGTGGAATCATGCGGAATTAAGTCTACAGCAACCCTGCAAAAACTTCGTCGAGTTCCGATGGAGGAATCTCCGGCAATCTCCGATATACCGGAGCCCTGTTGAATCTGGACGAGAACCCGGACGAGTTTAGGGCGTGGTATCCAGCATCTAGCTCAGCTCAGATGCCCTTTGGAGGATCCAACCGTTGATTTGCTGCGGAATTTCCATATCTACCACCTGCCAAAAATTCAGCTCGATCCGACCGTCCAAACTCCGGGAAACTTCCGATTAGTGCATCACTTTTTGGATCTGTTTTCTGCGCGAGAACGAATCCGACCCGAATTCATCTTCTGTATGAACGGGATCTCGGACATCCTTTTTGAAGGAAGTTTTCGTATGGGGTGTTGTGTTTTATTCTCAAACACATCCCAGTAGTATTAAAAGTATTCTTGCAATACGAACTTCACCGTCGCGCCGGTGTCAAACCAGCCCGACAACATCACTCCACGGCGGCCGACCTGCATTAGACACGTCGTCGCTTTGTTGAGCCGAGCTCAATTTCTTCAGATCATCATCTCGGCCAGCCGAACAATAGTTCGGCATCGCGAAGGATAAATCGTCACCAACATCGCCGCCCCACGGATTACACGGAGCGGGCACACCTGCATCGCCACACGGTCACTTCATCAAGCCGGCATCGACCACGTCACGACCTGCATCGCTGGACCGGGGGCTTCATCATATCTTCATCAACCTACTCCGGAGACTTCGGCGTCGCTGGCCGACCAGCTCCGTCACGTTAGCTAGACCGAGCGCTTTGCCTCGGCGAGCCAACCTTTGCCAGCATCGCCATGCTGTTGCTTTATCGCCCATCAGGCGATAGGTGTGCGGATCGAGTCCCAATTTTGGGAATCACGTTTCTTCGGATTGCTACAACAAATAAGTCAGGTGCTATTAATCCTAGTATTTTTTTACTTGTTAGGGTTCATTTTTCCCAATGAATTATTCTCTGGTTTATCCGTCATATGTACGCAGGTCCATCAAATGGTGGCCGCGTTGACGACGGTCGCATGGTGGTTCGGTCATTTTTCGTACATAGCCCGGCGAATGCCACATCCGAAACTCAAACCGACCTGTGAATTCAGGCCTTGCCATGCCTTTACAGCATCACGCCGCCGCCCTGCATCGACATCGACTTCGGCGCCAGGCCATATTGCTTTTTATTACTCACTTTGCATAAATTATTTGTGATGCAACGAATTTTTTTTATTTTTATTATTATTACTATTATCTCTGGTTTGCACTATTTTTTGTGCACAGGAAAATGATCCAGCCGGACTATATCCTTTGGTGTCACCTCGGCTGGACGGGGGGCTTTGTCAACACTTCATTACCCCATGCCGGGGACTTCAGCATCACCCTGCTGTCCTGCATTGACCGTGCTATGTCACCACTTCGGAGTGCCGAGCTCTTTGCTCCGCCACCTCGGGACTGGCTCGGGGATGGAACCTTGTCCCGCATCAAGCTCGGACCGCGTCATTAATACCGAACACATTAACCAGCTAAGTTGTCTTCATGCTCAAAGTTTTAAATTTTTAACTTGTGTTCGGGTCGGCCAAGCATTATACTTTTTTGGAAAAAAGTTGCTTGTAAAAATTTCCTTGTCCAAACTTTGTTTGTGACGCGCAAATTCAAATACCCCGTTTACTTGGGGGCTTCCTTCATGAAGCTTTTTCCTCTTGCATATGGTTATACTTGTACGGCTTCGTTCCTTGTTCGTGTATTACGCCACAATATGCACAATATTGACTTAAGCAATTTGCAAGCTGGGTTGCCTGGCTCCTGTGCTTACCCCTACGTTCCCGATTGTTCGGCTAGGGAGTAAAGGGAGCACCTCTGCGATTGTCACGATCGGGTCACCCGAGCCGGACCTCAGACTGGGTGAAGCCGAAAGCTAGCGCTCTTATTGTTTTCAATCATGGTCCGCACACAACGGAACTCATGAGTACAAAAAATCTATTGCACAAGTCTCATAATAACAATGATCACCGAAGAAAGGTATCGGTGGGGGTACTATTTTCTTCGAAGATGCTTCTTACTCTTCGCAGTAATATAGCATAAGTTCCCCGAGCGCGCTTGGTCTGTTATAGCCTTATGGCCTGATTGCCTGGTTATTGGAAACACCGTCGATATTCTCGACAGATGGAGTACATAACACTTTTCGGTCCTTGACCGAAGAGGGAGAAGCCGACGGTTGGTTAAGACGCGTTTAAAGTTCGGTTGAACATAGATATGATATAAGTACTTCGGTACATACAATCATTCTTTTGCCCAAGTCACTTGGGGGCTCTTATGTTTATTTGAGTCGTTTTATAATAAGTGTTTTTCTTCTTAGTCATTGCAAAGTTTTTATTATTATTTATCACTCCTTTTTCGACACGAGTGTGCGGTCACTAGCCGGGGAGCCTAATTTCTCTCTCAAAACCGCTAGAGTTTAGTTTTCTAAACTGTCCTAATGAGAAGTACTCCGCCTTCGGGATGGGAGACTGAAGCCGTAGGCTAACCCGCTTGAAGTCTTCAGATAGGATGTGTCATGTTAAAGCACGATAGAAGCACTTTTCTTTTCTAAAGTCCAAGTTTCGATTTGGCACCGAACACTTGATCTAGTTCGGACATTAAACTTTTGAATAAGTTTTTTGGCTTTTCGAGCCTATGGCACTTTTAAGCTATTTGTGCGTTTCCCACATTAGTCTCGCAGTGCAACGCCGGACACCTTTAGGGATTCGGCAAAAACATTCTCGGATATTGCTATATATGCATCGGTTTCGAATTGTGTCTTCGATCAATAGTTGGGTTGCCCGGCTCCTGTGTTTGCCGCCTACGTTCCGCTTTGTTCGGCTAGGTGTGCCAAGGGAGAACCACTGCAATTGTGCTTCCAGCTCGCATGGTCAAGCACCTCAGTGGAGAAAGCCGAAAACTGACTGTCACAATAGGTGTAAACAGGTCAGCGATCCGATGACTATATTAAATGACGGGCCGTTCATAACATTGGCCGAAGTGTTTATGGCTTGACCTCGACGGTCGCTGAACACTACCGGGGGCTAGTAACTAGCCTCCCAAACTAAATCCTCAATATTTGGCTCTTCCATTAGAGCTGAGGTTTCAAGATCATGCTTAGCATGACAACCCAAAGAAAGGAACCGATAGCGGGACTATTTTCTTTGGAAGACATTTCTTCTGTTAAACAATAATATAACATGTCTCTCCGCGTACCTTTGTTTATAAAACCGTATGGCCAGATTGCCTTATTTGTTGTAAATCTTTGCCCTCATAAAGGCTTTATAAAGTAGGACAAACACTCCTCGGCTATTGGCCGAGGAGGTGGAAGCCGATGGTCGGTCAACAAAGTTTTGTACAATGCGGATCCGAGCATTAATGACGTAAAGTACTTGGATACATAGAGCCATTACACATAATTTGTGATTTTGCTATGGATATCGATCCTTAATTCGGCCTCCCGTGCCCGCATTAAGGCTCAGGGGCTACTGGGCTTCGGGCTTATTATTTACAAATATTAAAGGGGCACATCGATCCCCTGATCTGGTGTTGCCACCCGACCAGTGTCTCGGGGGCTACTGCATTGCTTGTTCTATGCAGAAAATTTTAAGTGCAATACAGTTTCCGAGGAGATTTTGATCCTCAGGTTGGTCGGCCGCACCCAACCTGAGTCTCGAGGACTGAGCACGCCGCTTTTTGTGTCCTGAAGTATTCTGGCGAGCTAGGACTTGATCCTCAGACCGATTTTGCAAATCAACCTGAGTCTCAGCGGCTACGGGGATCAGCGGTCTTATGTCATCCTTCATGTGCATCTCGGGTTTTAGACCGATACACACCTTGAGGGCTACTGGCTATATATCTCGTCACAGAATAAATTGCATCAATAAAAAATATTGACCAAAAATCAGCCCATGACCGAGGTGCTGAACCACCTCGGAAGCAGTCCGGCATAAAACTCGGGCGCTAGTGGCTGGCTCCATAGAGGGCATTTCTGGCATTAAGCTCGGCTAAACTCCTTCAAACTTCTTTGGACCAAGGTG
Source organism: Triticum dicoccoides (assembly GCF_002162155.2). NCBI lineage: Eukaryota > Viridiplantae > Streptophyta > Magnoliopsida > Poales > Poaceae > Triticum > Triticum dicoccoides. The sequence continues at coordinate 29,906,604 of NC_041385.1, read as the reverse complement.
ATTTACGACACCTCGGATACAGTCCGGCGTTGGAGCTCGGATATATAGTCCGGCGTTGGAGCTCGGATACAGTCCGGCGTTTTAGCTCGGATACATAGTCCGGCGTTAGAGCTGGGAAGCAGTCTGACATTGGTGCTCGGCTACAAAAGATACATCGTATGTAGTCCGGCGTTGGAGCTCGGACGCAAGAGGACGTTGCCGCCCGGGAACAACTTCAAACCCGAGGTGTGGCATAAAAATAACAAGGCATTGATAAAGGTCGGAAACTTAAAGGGGCTCCTCGGATACCCGACGTGTAAACTCGTCGAATGCATTTCGGTGATCCTCAAGATAGAAGATGAGAAGATTTGTTGAACCAGTTTTCAAGACCGGCAACCGAAGATGAAGAACAGTTCGGAAGAATCGAGGAGCGTCCCTAACTTGAAGACTGGTTCAGGGGGCTACTGAATGTGTCCAGGACTAGGGGGTACTCAACGCGTCGTCTCCCGATCAGTTGGATTGGGCTGAGGACCCCCATGGCCGTATACTCATGGGCCAGTCCGGACAGCTGCCGCATACAAGGAAGAATCCACAAGACTTGGCGATCAAGACAAGGACTCCTCCCCCACCGGCGTATTCGGCTAGGCCTCTTGTTATCCTAGGCCTCTGGTGCATTATATAAACCAAGGCCAGGCTAGTCGATAGATACAACAACAATCATACCATAGGCTAGCTTTTAGGGTTTAGCCTCTCTGATCTCGTGGTAGATCAATTCTTGTACTACCCATATCATCAATATTAATCAAGCAGGAGTAGGGTTTTACCTCCATCGAGAGGGCCCGAACCTGGGTAAACATTGTGTCCCTTGCCTCCTGTTACCATTGATCCTAAGACGCACTGCTTGGGACCCCCTACCCGAGATCCGCCGGTTTTGACACCGACACTAAGTATTTAGGATTGCAGGTAAGGTATCAACAGATGTAGCAACAATGTCAGGCTATGCATCAGAATAGGAATAACGGAAAGTAGTAACATGCTACACTACTCTAATGCAAGAAATATAGAGGAGAATAGGCGATATCTAGTGATCAAGGGGGGGCTTGCCTGGTTGCTCTGACAAGAAGGAGGGGTCGTCAACACCGTAGTCAAACTGGGCAGCAGCAGCGTCGGTCTCGTAGTCTACCGGAGAGAAGAGGGGGAAGAAACAATGAATACAATGCAAATAGATGCATAACCATGCATGACATAACAAGTAACGGTGTCAGGTGTGCCCTAACGCAGTAGGAGGTGATACCGGTGAAGGGGGGAAACATCCGGGATAGTATCCTCGGTGTTTTGTGTTTTCAGACAGATGCACCGGAGGGGAAAGTTGCAGGTTCGCTATGCTAGGGATGTGTGGCTGACGAACGGGCTGCGTATTCGGATTCGTCTCGTCGTTCTGAGCAACTTTCATGTACAAAGTGTTTTCAACCGAACTATGGATTATTTTATATTAATTTCCAAAGTTTTAATTCATTTTCTAATTTATTTTAATTCAAAATTAATGTTAAATTGCTAGATGTACCCAACACAGTGTACACAAAAAATGTACACTGGCTGACATGTGGGGCCAGGGGGACCTAGTTGACCAGTCAAACTTTGACTGGTCAACAGGGGGTGGGGCCCCCTATCATTGACTGTCTAGTTAACTAACAAGTTTAGTTAGGCTAATTAGATAGTTAATTGGTTAATTAAGCGACATTAGTTAAGTTAATTAATTATTAAATTAATTAATTAATTAATTAATCTTTTTCTTCTACTTTTTTTTACTAGTCAGTGGCCCAGAGGGCCACCGTGGGGCGGGTGCTAGCGGGCGATGATGCCCAGCCCACTTGGGCGCTTGCCCAGGACGACAGGGGGCGACGGCCAGAGACGAGGCCGCAGCAAGGGCACTGCAGGCGGTATACGGTGAGCGACGCCAATGAAGGATGGCGCCGGTGATGTAGAGCAGCAACAGGTGGTTGGCCACGACGCGGGGGCGCGGGCAGCAGGAGGAGCAGGGAAGGCGACGGAGCCGAGGGCGCCAGCGACGGGGCGAGCGGTGAGTGGTCTGCGCGAAGGCGACGGACAGCAGACCGGTGGAGGCGGCCACGGTGGGCACGCGCGGGGCGGGCCGTGTGCAAGGCGAGGCCACGGGCACCAGGTGCGTCGCGAGCACGGTTCAGCGAGGGGAGAGGAGGTCGGGCCTCACCGCGCGCGTAGGGGATTGGCAGTGGGGCGCGAGGAGGAGGACGGGGACGAGGTGACGACGGAGAGGATGCAGGCCGGCGGGGTGGCTCCGGCATCGTGGCCTCCAGCGAGGTCCTCGGGCAGCGGCGCATCCAGCTCGGGGAAGAGGGGGAGGCAAGGCGGTCCGGCGATGGGCGGTTGAGGACGAGGCGGCGAGGTCCAGGGCGACGGCGTCGGAGCGATGGGGTCGGAGCCGAGCCGCATCGGGTAGCGGCGGAATCGGTCCTGCGCCCCCCGATCCAGATCGAGGGGGAGAGGGAAGAGATGAATGGGATCGTGGGGTGGGGGGCAATGGGGTGTCGGTGGTTAGGGTTTGGGTCGCCTCAGGGGATAAGGGAGTAGGGATGGGCCCGCCGGGCCAGTGGGCTGGTCGGCGGGGGCCGTTTGGCCCAGTTGGCCAGGGAGGTCCTTTTTATGTGTTTTGTTTTATTTGCACTTTTCTTTTCTGTTTTATTTTAGTTACACTTTATTTTCAGTTTAGTAAAATATGACAATAGCTCCGAAAATAGTGTTTCAAAATAACCCACTAACCTAAAAGTTTTTACCTCAAAATAAAATAGTTTATCATTTCATAAAATATCAAAGGCACATATTCAATCGTTTCTACTACCATTTTAATCATTTTAGAGTATTAAAACATTTTATAAAACTGGGGTTTCTTCACCACAATTAACTTTGTATTACTTGGCACAACCCGGACATTATAGTTTTAAGTTTGAAAACTTTTGTTGTTTGCCTCTATTTTGAATTTGAATTTGAATCGGTTTCGAACTAACGCGAGATTAGCAATAGCAATCGAGGTGACGTGGCATCATTAGCAAAGGTTACTGTAGCTTGATTATCCGGGCGTCACAATTCTCCTCCACTACAAGAAATCTCGTCCCGAGATTTAAGAGGTAGAGTAAGGGGAAACATGTGGTTACGAAATTCTATCGAGTTTTCTCGGTCTTGGTTGCTTTTCACGAAGAGGTCGATCCATAGCGTTGATTTCTTCATTCCTATGCATCGATGCATCATGATGAAGTTGTCGTCCTTTCTTCGGGATCTCCATCGCACTTACGATAGAATAAGGGGGGTATTCAGGAAGAACGGATCTCTCCAAAGTTGACTATCTAGTCGATAACATCGGGGAAGGTGGCGGAAAGTATGTCTCGAATTGAAACTTAAGAAAATATCGAGAGCAAGGTAAGAAGGTGCAATAAGAGTTTCAATCGGATAGGGAATCATTCGTTGCCTGAAACAGAGTGTGAAACGAGTTCAGAGCAACTAGAATAAGTATTGTGTTTGATACCAGAATTGATCACTAGGACGGTGGCTTGAGAATTACATACGAAACGAAGCGCAAGGGATAACTTCGAAACAGGGATGTACAAGAGAGTCATGTTTCGATCCAGTGGACCTGTGGGTTATGGGCCCACCATGTGGGTTGAAAGTAGGAAGGGTGGTGACATCTTGCATAGCCGCGACAGGGAGGCATGTCAGTGGATAGCTTGTCAGCTATGTCCGCAACAATGTCGGTACCAAGGACGGGAAACAAAGAGAACCATTTTCCTGCTCGTTGAACGAGGCGAACCAACTGGCAAAGTTCTCACCCATCGGTGGTTACCGGAATGTCATCAACAATAGTAACAGGGTCTTACAGACAGAGTGGTACAACAAGGTGCTTAACTAAGCAGGGAATTATCTCTGCTCAGTTAAGTCAGATTACAGGAAATGTTAAACAAAAGGATGGGAAGGAAAACACGATTATCAGATTGAATAGAACGATGGAAAGGAAAATTGTGATTACACACAATTGTTAGGAGTATATCCTTCCCATGGTCAAGCAGAACATGGCATCAGGGTAGGAGAGCAAGTACCCAACCATTCAGATAAGAGGCAAGGATTAATCAAGATGTTACCCATACAACGGTGTTTGGATAAGTGACCAAGAAACATTTAGCATCGCGCCTCCAATGTTCTTGTTGATGAGCGGGGTATCATAGTCATGCTTTGAGGTAGCAATAATATGGTGTTTCATTCAAGGGCCAGACTTTGGATACACAAATGATCCATCAGGAGCAACTTATAAAATAAGTCTTACAATTTTCTTCAGGAAGAATGGTTACCCTTTGCAAAAGAAATCATAATGACAGGTCCTCCAGCCAGGGGGGGTGCTAGGCATGACATCATATTACTGGGTCACCAAAGGACCAACATCATATCTTGTGGAAAGTTGTCCCAACCATCATACCTGATCGAGATTCAGATCCGATTGGTGTCATGATACCTCAGACTCAGGATGTCCGAGAAGAAAAGGTGCAACACAAATCAACGAAATGACATTGCAAGATTCTCGGGAAATGAACTATGGGAGCGAGTTCCGAAATAGTAGTTCATCTTTAAACCAAGGAGGGGATGAGGAGGAGGCTGATGGGCTCAACGACAATTCATCGAGAATTCCAAACGGATGGATTTCCACAATAATGTGAACAAGAAAATGACACTTGTTAATTCAAATGATATAATGTTGTATTCTCGAGGAAAAACATACACCATCAATCATTAGTTGAAAGGTGTGCCCGAAATATGGCCTTAGGCAGCAAGATCAATGTTAGAGTGTCGATTCAATAACCAACAGTCTAAGAACAAACTGTCGATCGTTAACTCCAAAGCAATAGGGTTGCTAGAAGTACATAACTCAAACAACATCGTTAGCATATTGGTATCCCGGTTAAAAACAACACGAGGACCAAGGGAAGAATGGTGATGGTGAGAAGTATCATCATACCGAGAATTTCTAAGAGGAGGAGCAATCCCCACAACATTCTCGACATAAAAGACAGTAATAGTTCAAGGCAGGACACAACACTAGCTGGAGAGCAATTTGCATTCATAATGAGGACAAGTTCGCGATGGAAGGAAGTCAAGGGTGTTGTTGATGATAATAAAAATCATCAAGGGCAAGGAGGGTATTTCTCATTAAGAATTCAATAGATATCTTGGAAGAGCTCAGAATGCTGATGATGATCACGACACATTTATCAAGAGATCTCATGAAGATGTAATCGATTGGCGATGGCATCAAGTTTAACGAATGATGAAGCGAAAGGTTATTGGAACCATGGGTAGGACACAAACTCGAAATCAATTTTGTTGTTCAAGGAGAAATGATATGACGAGGAAGATCGACGTAAGATTAGCTCACCGTCGAAATTTGTGCTTCGGGAAGAACCAGATAGCACAGTTAAATTTAGCACGATAATGATGTAGCCGATGAGGCTAGGAATGACATGATGGAGTATTAAACTCGTAAGCAATGAATATTACTAAGAGTTGTCGAACCGCAGTGCAGACTCGATTCACTATTCGGTGTTCTCGGTTGACTACAACCCAAAACTCATCGAGTGACTATGATATGGAAAGGTATTACTCCGGCACAAATTCATAAGATGTAGTGCAATGGCATGATATGCTCGAGATACCAGGGAGATAATACTCGAAGGCATATCAAATTAAAGGTTGAAGTGGGTGTATTGCTCTATAGAATACACGCGCCTTTACTTGTGTGAGAAATGGAATCAAAGGAAGAAATTATGGTCGGAACCACGATTGCAAAGGATCAATTCACAGATCCAGATGATATTTTCAAGGAAATAGTTATTATTGCAAGAAGCTTCCATGATAGGATCTACATCGTGTCCATGGGCATGAACACAAAGGTTCAAGATCGACTCCCATTTTGTCAATGCATAACCTTCCATTCACCTCTCGTATTTCAAAAATGACATTAGTTCTTGAAAGTTTTACCTGGTGCAATACCAGATAAGTATGACCCGTGAAATCTTTTGGGTTCACACGGATTAGGGAACGCGTAGGTTCAACCCATCAGGGTATCTTAGGAACATATACCACAAACTTCAATAGTAATTAACACAAGCTTGATAGTAGAGCATGGGTGACAAAAGGAGAGGATACAATTTACCGAATGCATTATGTATCAGGGAAAGATCTTCTCGAGGTTTTTGTATACGAAAGACACTGTCGGATGATATTACAACAAAGGATCCTATCGGATTTAGGGTTCCGGCAGACCCTTGAGGTTCGAACACTGGGGTGCACGCGGAGGTTTCGCCTTCTACCTACCTGTTCCTCATCGAATCGCTAAGATCTAAACTACGAGAAGCACAACGCAAGAGACACAGGGTTTATACTGGTTCAGGCCACCATTGTGGTGTAATACCCTACTCCAGTGTGTGGCGTGGTGGATTGCCTCTTTGGCTGATGATGAACAATACAAGGAAGAACAGCCTCGCGAGGGTCTATTCTTGTAATGGCGTTGTCCCTTTGGAGGGGTTGATTCTAGATGCCTATCTTATCTCCAGATTCCTATCCAGATGCCTCTACCCTGCGGGTGGCTAGTCCTATTTATAGGCAAAGGCCATGGGCCTCTTCCCAAATATTGAGCGGGAAGGGCGCCAACAATTGGCCATTTTGAAGGGGAACATCTAGTACACGTATCCTGACTAAAGTTGGTCCTCGCCCGTCAAAGGCTCTGGTGGCGACGCCGACTTGGGCTCCACGGTGACCTCCATCCTGTCGTTGGACTGGTCTTGGTCTTGTTGCACCGAAATGGATGCATTTGCTTGATGCTCTCGCCTGCGCTTGCTCCCCTTGCACCAAAGAGGAAAGAAGGACACTGCGTGGGCTGGCGCCCGGCTGGCGCCCTTGGTCGTCATGGCTTGCGTCATGGGCACCTCGCGAGGTACCCCGCCTTGAACTCTCCGCCTCCTCGTGAGCCAGCTTGACAAGGCCGTGCCTGAGGAAGCTCATTGTCCTCCGCCCCGCGAGGCTTGGCCCCTCGCGAGGGTCTTGATCTTGTGTTGATGAAGATGGGCCGTGCTGGGCCCCCTTTGAGCCACGCCGCAGGCCGCAGGCAGGCAAGTCTGGGGACCCCCGTTCCCAGAACGCCGACAGTAGCCCCCGGGCCCAAGGCGCGCCCGGACTTGGCTGAGCAGAGAGGCGAAAGGGCAAGTGCAAAGCGTCGCGAGCCCTAACAGCCTGCGGCTTTGGGCGCCGCGTGGCGGCTGATTGGACGTGGGCGTCTCCGCTCCCCCACGACGCCTCGGCAACTGCACGAACTAACAAGTCCCTGCATGCAAAAAACCGGTCATGATTACCTGCAGTCGCGGAGGCCGACGATTGGCCTCCTCTGGCTTTAAGTACGGCACGCCGCATGCCCTTCTAGTTCATCCCCTATGGCTTCTCATTCTTCCTCATGGCCCCGCCAAGGAGGCTCTCGGCCGCAGAGAAGGGAAAAGCTCGCCAGGCCGAGCCTGCCTCTCCCCCGCCCAAGCACGGTCGCGGCCGCCCTCGCAAGCACCCCGTGGCCTCCACGGCGGTTCCCCGTGACCGCGGAGGTGACTTCCAGCGTGGTGACGGGCGGCCGGCCGCGGCCGGGGGGGTGTGTTTCAGCCGTGCGCCCCCCGAGGCCGCGCTCTTGCGCAGCGGAGGTGCTGCCAGAGTTTGTTGTGTGGGCAGCGGAGCCGGCCAGCGCCCGGCTTCAGCTCCCTCGCTTCCTCCTAGGTGAGCTCCCGGCTGGCGCCCCGGGCGGCCTCTGGCTCCAGGCAGACGGCTGCTGCAGCCGGGCCTCGTGGGCTTCGCTGGAGGTCTTCGCGGCCGGGAGCCTGGCTCTGACCCGCGGCTGGCAGACGTTTGCCCGCGCGTGTGGCCTAAGCCGCCGGTGCACCCTGCACTTCAAGTTCGACGGCAACGCCACCCTCTACGTGAGGGTGTTTGGGGAAGATGGTCACCGTGCTGGGTGCTGCCCTAAAGACGACGGCCATGGCCGGGGACCCAGCCCCGGCGAGGATGGAGAGGGCAGCGAGCGTGCGGCTGGCGACGCCCAGGATTCCTCAAGCTTCACTGGTTCCTCTTCGGGCAGCGACTCTTCTAGCACCGGCTGCGGTCTGCCTCCACGCCGTCGTACCTGCTTCGAGGGTGGTAGCGGGTCCGCCCGCCGTCGCACCCTGGTGAAGCGCGAGAGGGAGTCCGCTTGAGCTCCGGAGGCAGCTCGGGCCCGGTGCCTGGCGAGCTTTGCCTGATTTGTTCCTTCCTCTCCCTTTTTCCTGCGCAAAAAGACAGCTATGTGGGGGCCCCGTGGGGGCGTGTTTGTGTTATTGTTGTCAGTCATCGTAATGTTTCCATTATTCTGGTGTTGTTCCTTCTTGCCGAACGCCTGCGCGTAGGTAATCCCCAGCCTTGACCATGGGACGACCGACCCAGGTCATGTATTCGTGTCGCGGTGCCCGTGAGGCACGGACTGGAGGAATGCTCCTGTAGTGGACCCGGGTCGTGAGGTCTTAACCGAAAGGATCGAAACACTCGCGAGGGCGCCAGGGCCGTCCCCTCGTGAGACCTCGCACAAGAGAAATCGGGGCCGAAGGGCGAAAAACCAAAGAGCCATAAGTCAAAAGACAGCGACAGTTTCAATAAAACTTCAAATGAGAATGAACTAGCCAACTGCAGAAAGCAAATGAAAAAGCCGCGTCCGGCACCTAGTCTAGTCTTCGACGTCTTCTCACCAGCGCGGAGCTAAGTGCTACCACTGGGCGTGGGAGGGAGCCCCAGGGCCTGAGGCCGGCGCTCCTGAGACTCCGGGGCGTGTACAGCCCCAACTCATTATTACATGAGAGTGTCACGGGCGGCGAGCTTCACAGGCGTTGGCCTTCTTCACAGGCTCTGGGCCTTTCTTCGGGGAAGCAAGCTTCACGGGCATTGGCCCTCTTCACAGGCTCCGGGCCTTTTCCAAAACGCGATAGCTTCACAGGCGTTCGCCTTCTTCACAGGCTCCGGGCCTTTTCCAAAAAGATGGTCTTCCCAGGCATTCGCCTTCTTCACAGGCTCCGGGCCTTTTCCAAAAAGATGGTCTTCATAGGCATTCGCCTTCTTCACAGGCTTCGGGCCTTTTCCAAAAAGATGGTCTTCACAGGCATTCGCCTTCTTCACAGGCTCCGGGCCTTTTCCAAAAAGATGGTCTTCTACCTACCTGTCGCGCGGGGGCTCTGAGCTCTGGGCTCCCTGAGGTTGATGCGGCCCGGGGGCCACCCTCAGTTGTTTATCACCAGCGCGGAGCATAGCGCTTCCGTATGTGTATGGGCATAGCCGCTCCTCGGCAGTGTCGTCAGCCAGCGCGGAGCATGGTGCTTCCACTGGTGCATGGGAGGGGGCTCCCCTCCGGGAGGAGCCCCCGGGGCATGTACAGCCCCGCCCTGACATGTGGCTGGCACGGTAGGGCTTGACGAGGTGTATCTGGACACCCGTGAGCCAGCACGGGACTCACGGGGCCCTACCTCAAGGCGGGTTGCGCCTGGCTCTGGGCATTATCTTGGAGTGTGTTCCTGCAAATTTGGCTAGATGCCGATTCTCTACGTCTTCGGGTCCCGGCTCTCGGGCTGGTCTCAGCCGTCGCTGGTATGCCGGGGCGCGATGTCGTGGGTAGACCAGAGGGTGAGGGCCGGAGAGCCGGTAGGAGCCCTGAGTCACGATGCTCAGGCACCCCCCCTTTAACGCGCAAGCTGGGTTAGATGTCGAAACTCTACGTCCTCGGGTCCCGGCTCTCGGGCTGGTCTCAGCCGTCACTGGCATGCCGGGGCGCGATGCCGTGGGCAGACAAAAGGGTGAGGGCCGGAGAGCCGGTAGGAGCCCTGAGTCGCGATGCTCAGGCACCCCCCCCCTTTAACGCGCAAGCTGGGTTAGATGTC